>NW_022436947.1:38479871-38521443 GCF_009761245.1 Sapajus apella
CCTGGGTTCCAGCAATTCTCCTGCCTCAGCCTCCTGAGTAGCTGGGATTACAGGCACGCGCCACTATGCCCAGCTAATGTTTTGTATTTTTAGTAGAGACGGGGTTTCACCATGTTGACCAGGATGGTCTCGATCTCTTGACCTCGTGATCCACCCGCCTCGGCCTCCCAAAGTGCTGGGATTACAGGCTTGAGCCACCGCGCCTGGCTGGTAATTTATTTTTTATTTTAATCTTTTGCCCCTGGAGACTTCATTCACATTGAGCATCACTTATATGCAGAGCACCATTCTAGGTTCTACAGAAGGTAGCAAAGAAGAATAGGATATGATAATTGCAAAGGAGCCTAGAAACCAGGAGGGCAGACAGAGCAGTTATAGAAAGAATCAGAATTCAAATTATGAAAAAGGGAGGAGGGGGGTATGATCATTTCTGGTTGTGGGCATCAAGGAGTGCTTAATGGAAGAAGCTAACTTTCAGCTAGATCTTGCAGGATGTGTAGGATTTTGGCATGTGGAATTGGAATGGGCAACGGCATTTTACTTAAGTGATATTAGTAAAAATATTGGAGTAAGACATTTGAGTAATGATGAATCAAGTAATCTGGAATCTTGTTATATATGTAGGTAAATAGTTGAAGAAAAGGCTAAAAGAAGGTGAGTCTTGACTGTGAAGATGCTTGAATGACATATTGTGGGAGTTTTCTGTTTTTAGATAGGCAGAGGCAAGCTGGGTTTGTTTATTTGTTTTAAGCAGAAGAAAGTGACATGGTAAACAGTACATTTAAGGAATCCTTTTGGTCACTGTGCTTACTGGGTTGGTGGAAAGGAAAGAAACTGTAGATATAGAAGCCCTTTATTTCAAAAGCAAGTGAGTATCCACTAGGTGGTGACTGTGGAAAGGGGAAAAAAGGATGGAAATGTTTTAACAGAAGGATGAACTAAACTGGTCAAGTGATTTACTGTCAGGGGAAAATTGAAGAAGGATGTAGTATTAATGTTACTGAAAATTTTTTGTATTTGGATGTTGGATGAGGATGTGCCATTAAAATAGAGAATTGGAAGGAGAACTTGAACCTTTTTTATATTAGAAAAATGATATTTTGATGTTAAATATATCTTGTGGAGATGAAGGCGTGGACTTTGGTAGCAGTGTTGGGTTGGGAGATTAATTTGGAGATTAGTTTGCCACAAGGTTATAGTTTACGTCATGAGAGTGCATTTTTAGAGGCAGTATAGAGAAGAGAGAATGCCTAGGCAAGATCCTAGGTAAATGTGTGGGTTTGGATGGTAGGATTATAAGAATGAGAGAGTAGTCAGGTAGGATAGTACAGTTTGACACTTAGGAAGAAATTTTGAGGAGGAATCAATACTGTTATGTTGCAGTGAGGTCCACAGAAAAAGGGCTGAGAAGCCATTGGACTTGTTAGTCTTGATTAGCTGTGTTAGGGAGGTGGTATGATAAATCACTTCTTTCCCATTTACTATTTATGAAGTCTTTTCTCTTTTTACTGTATTCTTCATCTCTTTCATTTTTTATTTTTCTGTTTATATTCTAATATTTTGATTAGAACATAATCCTGCTCCTGCTTGTTCTTTCATCTGTTTCTAGCCATACATTATTCCTGGCAGGATGTAGGAGAGGAAGTCGGGGATGTTATTGTTGTTGCTCAGTTTAATTGATTTCATAGACTGCATTATTGTGGTGTGAATTATGGCTTATATTCAGGGCAGGCAAAACTGTGATAGCATGAAGCCTATTTGATGTTTGTGCAACAAGAATATATTGTGACTGAAAGTTGTAGTATGAAACTCTAACATTTCTTTTTTTTTTTTTGAGATTAAGTCTCAATCTGTCACCAGGCTGAAGTGCAGTGGTACAATCTCGGCTCACTGCAACCTCTGACTCCCTGGTTCAAGTGATTATCCTGTCTCAGCCTCCCAAATAGCTGGAACTACAGGCAAGTGCCACCACACCCAACTAATTTTTGTATTTTAGTAGAGAGGAGATTTCACCATTTTGGCCAGGATGGTCTTGATCTCCTGACCTTGTGATCTGCCTGCCTTTGCCTCCCAAAGTGCTGGGATTACAGGTATGAGTCACCATGCCCGGCTTTTTTTTCTTCTTCTTCTTTTTTTTTTAAGATGGAATTTTGCTTTGTTGCCCAGGCTGGAGTACAGTGGTGCGATCTCTGCTCACTGCAACCTCCGCCTCGGGTTCAATCAGTTCTTGTGTCTCAGCCCCCCGAGTAGCTGGGATTACAGGCATGCGCCACCACACCTGGCTAATTTTGTATTTTTAGTAGAGTTGGGGTTCTATTGTGTTGGCCAGGCTGGTCTCAAACTCCTGACCTCAAGTGATCCATGTGCCTTGGTCTCCCAACGTGCTGGGATTACAGGCATAAGCCACTGTACCTGGCCAACATTTCTTAAGAACTTCCAGTGTGGAATTTTATGACACTAATTTTTTAAAAAATTAATGCACCTATATAAAGAACTTCCTATACATCAAAATCTGTGGTTTGATGGGTAAAAGTATGGCTTCCTTTTCTTTAAAACTGTTAAACCTAATAAATATGTATGTGGGTATGCATGTTCAGAATACATATATAATTGTTTATTTTTTCATTCTTATTTTAATTTTTTGAGATAGGCTCTTGCTCCTAGCCCGGACAGGAGTGCAGTGGCATGATCACAGCTTACTGCAGCCGTGACCTTCTGGATTTAAGCGATCCTCCCACCTCAGCCTCCCAACTAGCTGGGACTGCAGGCATGTACCATCATGCCCAGCTAATTAAAAAAAATTTTTTTGGCCTGGCGTGGTGGCTTACGCCTGTGATCCTAGCACTTTGGGAGACTGAGGCAGGTGGATCATGAGGTCAGGAGTCATGACCAGCCTGGACAGCACGGTGAAACCCCATCTCTACTAAAAATAAAAAAAATAGCTAGGTGTGGTGGGTGGTTCAAGCCTGTAGTCCCAGCTACTCAGGAGGCTGAGGCAGGAGAATTGCTTGAACTCTGGAGGTGGAGGTTGCAGTGAACCAAAATCCGGCTACTGCACAGAGTCTGTGTTGCCCAGGCTGGTCTTGAATTCCTGGGCTCAAGCTGTCCTCCCACCTTGGCCTCCCAAAGTGCTAGGATTACAGGCATGAATCTCTGTGCCAGCCTGTGATTATTTCTAATATTCTCCCTTTTTTTCTTATTGGTTATAACATAACATTGAGATAATGTATATCAAGTGAAGTAGAATAGCACTTCAACAGTTTTAATGGAGGGAGACCTTTGGAAACATTTATTTATTTACTTATTTGTTTAGAGATGGGAGTTTCACTCTTGTTGCCCAGCCTAGAATGCAATGGCCTGATCTTGGCTCATTGCAACTTCTGCCTTCCGGGTTCAAGTGATTCTCCTGCCTCAGCCTCCCGGGTAGCTGGGATTACAGATGTGCACCACCACGCCCAGCTAATTTTTGTAGTTTTAGTAGAGATAGAGTTTCACCATTTTGGCCAGGCTCGTCTCGAACTCCTGACCTCAGATGATGCGCCCACCTTGGCCTCCAAAAGTGCTGGGATTACAGGCGTGAGCCATTGAGCCCGGCCGTGGGTAAGCCCTTTTTAGTATTTATTCTTTCAGATCTTTTTCTGTGCATTTACATATATACATATGTAAACACACTCACAGAAGATATTATATAGTTTCTTTATTTATTTATTGAGATGGAGTTTCGCTTCTGTTGCCCAGGCTGCAGTGTGGTGGCGTGCTCTTGGCTCACCACAACCTCTGCCTCCTGGGTGCAAGCGATTCTCCTGCCTTGGTCTCCTAAGTAGCTGGGATTATAGGCATGTGCCACCACATCCAGCTATTTTTATGTTTTTAGTAGAGATGGGGTTTCTCCATGTTAGACAGGCTGGTATTGAACTCTTGACCTTAGGTGATTCGCCTCCCCTAGGCCTCCCAAAGTGCTGGGATTACAGGTGTGAGCCACTGTGCCTGGCCATGATTATATAGTTTATTTTAAAAAGCCTAAATATGGTATATATATGTTTATTTCTGTAATCTGCTTTTTTTTTTTTTTTTAAGTTAACTGTTTCTTGGAGCTCCTCTGTTATATATTGTTAAACTTTTATCTGTATTTCTTTTAATTAAGTTTTGCCTTTATAAGTTTTTTAGTAAGCATTTTATTTTAGTTGTAGATTTACAGAAAAGTTGCAAAGGTAGTACAGAATTCCCATAAACCATTATTTATATCTTACATTTATTATGTTTATCATAGTTAATGAACCAGTAGTGATGCATTGTTATTAACTAAAGTTCATACTTTATTCAGAATTTCCTTAGTATTTTGTCTTATATCCTTTTTCTGTTCGAGGATTCCATCCAGTATACTATATTATATTAAATCACTGTGTCTCCATACACTCCTTTTGGCTATGACAGTATTCAGACTTCCATTGCTTTTGATGACCTTTATTGTTTGAGGAGTACCAGTTAGGTATTTTGTGGAATGTTTCCCAATTGGGATTTGTCTGATGTTGTTCTCATAATTAGACTGGAGTTTAGGGTTTGGGGGAGGAAGACAATAATTGTAAATTTTAAAATAAAATGTAAAAGTATTGAAAAATTTATAATAAGATATGTCCCTAGCTTTCCCTATCCATGTTCCTCAGCTCGTTTAGCATCCCATCTGCTTTTAATTCCAAATTTCTGAATAAAATGCTCATACTACTTTTTAAAATTAGTTTCAGACATACACTGCATTCTTGTTATGTTATATGAGAATTACCACTTTTATTATTTATTTATATTTTTAGTGTTGTATTTCAAGACAGACTCGCTTTGTCACCCAGGTTGGAGTGCAAGTGACTCAGTCATGCCTCAGTGCAGCCTTGATGTCCTGGGCTTAAGTGATCCTCCTGCTGCAGCTTACTGAGTAGCAGGTACTACAGGCCTGTGCCACCACGGTCAGCTAACTAAAAACCAATTTCTTTTTCTGTAGAGACAAGGCCTCACTTTCTTCCCCAGGCTGATCTTGTCCTCCTGGCATCAAGTGAACCTCCTGCCTTAGCCTCCCAGAGTGTTGGGATTACACGCGTAAGCCACTGTGCCTAGCCAGAATGACTACTTTTATAACCTAGCTTCTTTCCCTTTTTAATAATTCCACATACCTTAGTTATAACAATAATCAGTGCTTATAATGATTCTGCAAATGCTGCTTAATGCAGATCAGAGAGAGATCCTTTTTGTATGGCTTTCTTCATTTTTTTTGTGAAGATTGCCTCTCTTTCATTTACATTATGTATCTGTTGCTTCATTTTCTACTCTGTTCTCTGTGTTCTGTGATAAGAGATAATTTCCCAGGTCCCCCTTTGTTTCTAGACGTCTTGTTTTTAAGAGCTCCATTCTTGTACTTCAGCCTGAACTACTTATCCTATGAGCCATCTGCACAGTGTTTATTCTAGTACATTTTCTTCTGCTCTTTTATGCTGGGTCCCCGATCTCACATCGTCTTCCTTTGTTTACTGCTCCTTAATTTACTTGAGCACAACCTCAAGTAACTTCCTGTGACAGCAAGCATGTGTGGTAATTTTTTCTTTGAATTTTTGCTTGTCTGAATATGCCTCCCCTCATACTTGATTGATAGTTTGGCGGATTATAAAATTGTAGGTTAAAAATGATTTTCACTCGCAATTTTGAAGGCACTGCTGTATTGCTTTCTAGCATCTATGTACTGTTACTGTTGAAGAGTTCATTTCCATAGTTAACTGATCTTTTATGTGATCTGTTTATTTTTTACTTTCCTCTCGATGGTTTTATGATCTTTTATCTCCAGTGTACTGGAATTTCATAATTGTGTGTGTAAGTGTGTGTGTGAGGAGGGGACCACGGTGGTGGATTCCATTCTTTGTACTCATCCCTTATGAAATCTTTCATCTGGAGACTGATCTTCTTTTGGGAAAATTTATTGTATTATTTATTTGATATTTTTCTTTCCTATGCAATTCTGAACCTTTTCCCTGCTGAAATTTCTGTTAATTTGATATTGGATCTCCTGAATAGATCCTTTTAGGTCATCTTATTTTGCTGCTGTTTTCTACTTTTTGCCTTGTTCAGTTTTTTGGGAGATTATTTCGATTTTATATTCTAACCTTTTAAGTTTTTCAGTTTTACTATTGTATTTTTAATTTTCCAGATCTCCTTTCTAAATATAATTCAGTTTAAGTGTTTTAGGGAAGTACAGCCAGCTTGTTTTTAGATACATCCTTTGCCTTACCTGGTGTGCCTGAGTCTTGAAGCCTATTTGGTTTCTTCAAAAATGATAGTTCAATGTTTTCCTTAAGGGATGAGAGTGAAATAATCTCTCAACTATTTGGTGTGGGAGGATTGGGAAGTTTGACTTTCCTTTTTATAAACTTTTAATCAGTTTTCCTTGTTTTAAGATAGCTATATGTGTATATATATGTGCAAACACATATATGTATGTATGTATATGTGCACGTGTATATACACATGTATTCACACACATGTATATATTATAGTTTTGGGATCGTTTTATAGATTTTTGACTCTTACTTTAAACATGATTATTAATGGCTTCATAGTTTTTCATTGTATGAGTATACCCAACTTTATTTAATCAATTCTTCATAATTAAAATTTAAGTTATTGGCCAGTTCTGATGGCTCACATCTGTAATTTCAGCTCTTTGGGAGGCTGAAGTGGTCAGGGTTCGAGACCAGTCTGGGCAACATGGTGAAACCTCATCTCTTTAAAAAATATAAAAAACTAGCCTGGCGTGGTGGCATGTGCCTGTGGTTCTAGATACTTGGGAAACGGAGGTGGGAGGATCACTTGAGTTGGGCAAGTCAAGACTGTAGTGAGCCATGTTTGCGCCATTGTATTCTAGCCTGGGTGACAGAGTGAGACCCTGTCTCAAAAAAATTTTTTTAAGTTAATTATAGTTACTTACTATTGTAAAGAGGGGTGAGGACCTTTGTATAGCTAGCCGTACAGTTGGCTCTCTGCATCTCTGGGTTCTGTATCTGTGTATTCAACCAACCATTGATCAAAGTATTTGGAAAAAAGCAACGAAAAATAACAATACAACATTAAAAATGATACAAATTAAACAACACAGTCTAACGACTATTTACATAGCGTTTAAATTATATTAGGCATTATAAGTAATCTAGAGATGATTTAATGTGTATGGGAGAATGTGCATAGGTTATATATGCAAATACTATGTAATTTTATATAAGCAACTTGAGCATTCACAAGTTTTGGTATGTGGATTTAGGTATTTATGGGGGTTCTGGGAACTAATCCCCCATGGATGATGGACAACAGTATTTGTACGGGTTTGCTTCCTTTTTATTAAATTCTAGCTGTGGAATTATGGAATCAAAGGATTGGTCAGTTTTAAAGCTTGTTCTACATATTGTTAAATTGCCCTCCAATAAGACTGTCAGTTTACACTTAGAGGTGTTTAAATGGTTTGCTACTGTTGTGATTTGTATCTTTTTGAATACTGGTAAGATTGAACTTGTTTCCATGTTTATTTAATGTTAACATTATTTGAAACTTGCTGTTTTATGTCCTTTGTTTCTTTTTCTGTTTTGCTATTTTTAAAAGTTAATTTTTTTAGTGGTTTTTTTTTTTTTTTTTTTTTTTTTTTTTTTAAAAGTTAATTTTTTTTTTTTTTTTTTTTTTTTTTTTTTTTTTTGGTATTGTAAGAGTTCTTTTGTAAAGAACTTTGGTGTTGTAAAATCTCTATATATGGTGAGGATGTGGAGAAAGTGAACTGTTGCACTCTATTAGTAGGAATGTAAATTAGTACAGCTACTATGGAAAATAGTATAGTGATTCCTCAGAAAATTAAAAATAGAACTACCATATGATCCAGTAGTCCTCCTGCTGAGTATATACCCAAAAGAAAGGAAATTACCATGCTCCCATGTCCATTACAGCATTATTCACAATAGCCAAGATACAGAGTCAAGCTAAGTTTCCATCAAGAGATGCATGGATAAAGAAAATGTTCATATATATACTCAGTGGATATATTATTCAACCATAAGAAAGAAGTCCACCAAGCAGGAACCCACATCCAGGAACAGAGCACTTTGGTCCTCCGTCAGAATGATTGGAGACCAGAAATCAGATGTTTATGCCCAAGAAAAGCAGGATTTCATTAAACACTTTTCCTGGATTGTCAGGGTGCTGACTGAGAATGAGATGGGGCACCCAGAGACAGGAGATGCTACTGCCCAACTCAAGGAGGTCCTGGAGTGCAGTGCCATTGGAGGCAAGTATCACCAGTGTTTGATGGTACTGGTAACATTCTGGGAGCTGGTGGAACCAAGGAAACAGGCTGCTGATAGTTTTGAGTGGACCCTGACTGTGGGCTGGTGTGTGGAACTGCTGCAAGCTTTCTTCCTGGTGGCAGATGACATCATGGATTTATCCTCACCTGCTGGGGGCAGATTGGCTGGTATCAGAAGGCAGGCGTAGATTTGGATACCATCAGTGATGGTGTGCTTCTGGAAGCATGTATCTACTGCCTGCTGAGATACATGTTCTGTTGCATGGAGCAGCCCTATTACCTGAACCTGATCAAGCTCCTCCTGCATAGTTCCCATCAGACTGAGATTGGGCAGACTCTGGACCTCATCACAGCATGTCCCCCCACCCCCAGGCACGGTGGATCTTGGCAGATTCACTGAAAAGAGGTATAAATCTGTTGTCTGGTACAATTGATTGCTGTACTTGCAGCCATGTATATGGTGGGCTTCAATGGCAAGAAGGAGTACACCAACATCAGGAAGATCCTACTGGAGATGGGAGAGTTCTTTCAGATTCAGGATGATTACCTTGACCTCTTTGGGGATCCCAGTGTGACTGGCAAGATTGACACTGACATCCAGGACAGGAAATGCAGCTGGTTGGTGGTTCAGTGTCTGCAGCAAGCCGCTACAGAACAGATCCTGCAGGAGAATTATGGGCAGAAGGAAGCTAAGAAGGTTGACCCGGTGAAGGCACTGTACAAGTATGTGGATCTACCAGCTGTGTTCTTGGAGCCTGAGGAAGACAGATCCACCTTATGGGTCTCATCAAGGAGTACGCAGTGCCCTTGTTCCCAGCCATCTTCCAGGGACTAGCGCACAAAGTCTTTGAGCGGAACAGGTGACTGATAGATGGCAAGGGCAGGGAGAGGAGGCTCTCAGTAAATTATTGTGTAACTTTTTTTTTTTTTTTTTTTTTTTTTAAAAAAAAGGAAATCTTGTCATTTCATTTGCAACAACATAGATGAATTTGGAGGACATTGTATTAAATAAGCCAGGCACAGAAGAACAAATGCCTCATGATCTCATTTATATGTGAAGTATAAATGAGTCAAATTCATAGAAAAAATGTATAAAATGGTAGTTACCAGAGGGTGGGAGATTGGGGAGATGTTCAAAGGATACACAGTTTCAGTTAGGAGAAATAAGTGGAAGAGGTCTATTGTATATCATAGTGACTACAGTTAATACGTTGTAGATGTGAAAATTGCTAAGTAGATTTTAAGTGTTCTCACCACACACAAAAAAGGTTAGTATGTGAGGTAATGCATATATTTGTTAAATAGCTTGGTTTAACCATTCTACCATGTATTCATATATCAGAACATCTTGTATAATATAAATATATGCTATCTGTATTTGTCAGTTGAAGAAAAAAAGAAAGAGCTCTACATAAGAAGGAAATTAGGCCATCATCTTTTGGGAGAAAATTGTCCGTCCTTATTTATACTTACACTCAGAAAAATTGTGGATCCCTAATGTTAGGGAAGAGTAGTTTCATTCTGTCATAGAACTTACTGTAAAAAATGACTAGACCAGTTAGATAAGGGGACTAAATTTGAGAAACTATTTCTGGAAGACTTTAAGGACTAAGAATTCCTTTCTCTGCTGTAGCATAGCAAAGGGAAAGAAGGAAGGATTAACAAAGATGAACCAAGAGCACCTTATAAAGGAGAAAGCCATTGATTTACTGCAGAAAATAATGTAATAATTTCTTACTTTGTCACAGAGCCTGTTTCATGCATAAAACACGAGTTTATTGAAAGAAAAGCCTTTTCTACTCTCATGCAGTTGACGCAGGTGGGGATGAGGATGATAAGATAGTTGTTTGTAACTAACCAGAATACAGTGTGAAATTTACTGTAATACAGATAGATAACCTAATTACTCTATAGCATAGTACTAATGGACCTTGTTTCTTAGCACAGAAAAAATGAGAATGGGCCTGTAGTTGATTGCCAAAAGTTAGAGCTGTTACCTCTCATTCCTGTAGTGATAGATGACATCTGAGAATTAAGAGACAGAATAAAATGAAATGAGTCTCAACAACAAATTCTTAGTTTTGAATGATTTTTTAAATTTTTTTCTATTTTGGGGGTTATCAATATGAGAATGATGAGAGTTAAAATTTTTGTCATAATGGAGATATTTTTCTTATATTTTAGGAAGCAGGGAAGTATGTAGTACAGTTTAAAAAGTCATGAGAATGGTTAAAAAGTGGCAGTCTTCTGTTAATCTGGCAGATAATTCTGAAGTTTCCAGCTAAATGGATTGTTGACATATTTATTCTAGTTTTTCTTTTAAGGTGCTGCTCTGTCACCCAGGCAGGAGTGCCATGGCACTATGGTAGATCACTGCAGACCCCTAAGTAGCTAGAACTGCAGGTGTGTACCACCATGCCTGGGTAATTTTTTTTAAAAGGTTTTTGTAGATACAGGATCTTGCTATGTTTCTCAGGCTTGTTTTTTGATATTTATTTTAGAGACAGGGTCTTACTCTGTCATCCAGGCTGGAATGCAGTGGCATGGCTATAGCTCACTGCAGCCTCAAATTCCTGGGCTCAAGTGATCCTCCCATTGGGTTTATTTTTACTTTTTTAGAGATGGGGTCTTATTCTGTCAACCAAGCTAGAGTTGCAGTACAGGGTCATAGCTCGCTTCATCCTTGAACTAGTGGACTCAAGGGATCTACCTGAGTAGTTTGGACTTTAGGCATGTGCCATCATACCCAGCTAATTTTTAAAAAAGCCGAACATTTTTAAAGAGATGTGGATGTCATGATGTTACTCAAGCTGTTGTGAAACTCCTTGCCTCAAGTGATTTTCATACCTCAGCCTCCTGAGTAGCTGGGATTACTTGTGTATGAGCCTGGCTCCTGTAACTGTATTTTTTACTTACTAATCAACCTGTCTTCATCCTTCCCTTCTCTCCTGCCCCTCCTAGCTCCTGGTAACCACTGATTAACTCTACCTTCATTAGATGCACTTTTTAAGTTCTTGCATATGAGTGAGAACATGCAGAATTTCTGTGCCTGCCTTATTTCATTTTACATAGTGCCCAACGGTTCCATTCACATTGCTGCAAATGATGGGATTTTCCTTCTCTTTTTAGGCTGAATAATATTCCATTGTGTATATGTATCACATTTTCTTTATCCATTCATTTGTTGATGAAACCTTAGGTTGATTCCCTATCTTGGCTATTGTAAATAGTGGAATAAACATGGAAGTGCAGATATCTCTTTGCTATACTGATTTCCTTTCTTTTGGGTGTATACTCAACAGTAGGATTACTGGATCATATGGTAGTTATTTTTTGAGGAACCTACATACTGTTTTCCATATTGATTGTACTAGTTTGCATTTCCAACAACAATGTGCAAGTGTTCTCCTTTTTCTGCATCTTTGCCAGCATCTGGGTTTTTTTTTTGTAATTTTGATAAAAGCCATTCTAACTTCAGTGAGATGATATCTCATGGTTTTAATTTGCGGTTTCCTGATTATTAGTGATGTCTAAAGGTGTGTGCCACCATACCTGGCTAATTTTTCCTTTTCCTTTTTTTTTTTTTTTTTGAGATCGGGTTTCACTATGTCACCCTGGCTGGAGTACAATGGTACCATCTTGGCTGACTGTAACCTATGCCTGCGGGGCTCAGGTGGTCCTCCCACCTCAGCCTGCATACTAGCTGGGACTACAAACCTGTACCACCTTGCCCGGCTGATTTTTGTGTTTTTTTAGAGACGGGAGTCTAACTATGTTGCCAGACTGGTCTTGAACGCCTGAGCTCAAACATTCTACTCGTCTTGGCCTCCCAACAATTTTGTCTTTTAATTGAATAGTTTAGTCTATTTTTATTCAATGTTTATTTCAGTAGATAAGGACTTGCCACAGACATTTCATTGCTCGTTTTCTGGTTGTTTTCCTCTCTTCTTTCTTACTGTTTTTCTTTGTATTTAAGTGATTTTTCTCTAGTAGTATGTTTTAATTCGTTGCTTTTTTTTTTTTTTTTTTTTTTTATTTTGTTGTTTTTTTTTTTTTTTTTTTTAGTATCTGTGGTAGGTTTTTGCTTTGTGGTTACTGTGGGGGCTTGCAAAAACATCTAGAAATAGCTTTTATTTTTTTTTTTAGAGGGTCTCTCACTCTTTCGCCAGGCTGGAGTGCAGTGGCGTGATCTTGGCTCACTGCAACCTCCACCTTCTGTGTTCGAGCTATTCTCCTGCCTCAGCCTCCCGAGTAGCTGGGGCTACAGACACACGCCACTGTGTCCAGCTAATTTTTGTATTTTTAGTAGAGACAGGGTTTTACCATGTTAGCCAGGATGGTCTTGATCTCCTGACCTTGTGATCCACCTGCCTCGGCCTCCCGAAGTGCTGGGATTATAGGCATGAGCCACCATGCCCAGCCTTTTCTCTTTTTTTTTTTTTTCCTTTTTGAGATAGAGTTTTGCTCTTGTTGCCCAGGCTAGAGTGCAATGGTGCCATCTTCGCTTACCGCAACCTCCACTTCTTGAGTTAAAGTGATTCTTCTGCCTCAGCCTCCCAAGTAGCTGGGATTACAGGCATGTGTCACCACGCCCGGCTAATTTTGTATTTTTAATAGAGATGGGTTTCTCCGTGTTGGTCAGGCTGGTCACCCGACCTCAGGTGATCTGCTCCCCTCAGCCTCCCAAAGTGCTGGGATTACAGGCATGAGCCACTGTGCCTGGCCACAAGTTATTTTAAACAGATGTCAACTAACTTTGATCAGAAGGAAACTAAGGAAAAACTAAAAACAAAACAACAACAAAAATCTTTAACTCAGTTTCCATCACATTTTGACTTTTTCTTCTCTTAATGTTGATCTTTTCATATTACCCGTGTCTTTTTTTTAAATTTTACTTTTTATTTATTTTATTTTTATTTATTTTTTGTTTTGAGACGGAGTCTCATTCTGTCGCCCAGGCTGGAGTGTAGTGGCGTGATCTCAGCTCATTGCAACCTCTGCCCACTGGTTTCAAGCAATTCTCCTGCCTCAGCCTCCCAAGTAGCTGGGATTACAGGCACCTGCCACTGCGCTGGCTGATATTTGTATTTCTAGTAAAGATGGGGTTTCACCATCTTGGCCAGGTTGGTCTTGAACTTCTGACCTTATGATCCACCCGCCTGGACCTCTCAAAGTGCTGAGATGACAGGCGTGAGCCACTGGGCCTAGCCATATTGTCCATCTCTGAACAGGTTGCCATGGTTATTTCCGATTTATGTATTATTATTTTTTGAGACGGAGTCTTACCTACTCTGTTTCCCAGACTGGAATGCAGTGGTGCAATCTCGGCTAACTGCAGCCTCCTTCTCCTGTGTTCAAGCAATTCTCCTGCTTCAGCCTCCCAAGTAGCTGGATTACAGGCGCACGCCACCATGCCTGGCTAATTTTTTTAGAGACAGGGTTTTGCCATCTTGACCACACTGGTCTCGAACTACTGACCTTAATCATTCTGCACACTTTGGCCTTCCAAAGTGCTGGGATTATAGGCACAAGCTACTGTGCCCAGCCAATTTACTTTTTATTCTTCGTGAGTGGATTATACACCACAGTTACAGTGTTAGAGTATTCTGAATTTGTGTACTTGTACCCATAAGCTGTATACCTTCAGTCTTTTTTTGTAAGCACCTTGTTGTTTCAGATCGAAGAGCTTCTGAATATGTTTTCCTACTCCCTCCATGTATGGTTGTTGTTGAGAAGTTTATTGTCAGACTAATCGGAGCTCTTTATATATTTGCTTCTTTTCACTACTGCTTTTTAAAATCCTCTCTTTGTTCTTTCTCTGAGAATTTGATATTCCTTGGGGTAGTCTTATTTTGGTTGAATATGTTTGGTGATCTCTGACCTTCCTGTGTCTGGACACTTGTATCTTTCTCTAGGTTTAGAAGGTTTTTTGGGATTATGTTTTATTTTTTATTTTCCAGAAAAATTTAACAGGTTTTTTTTTAATTATTATAACGTTGAACCACTGAAACTTGTTCACTGAAACATTTTGACTTGCATTAATGCTTTACATGGCTGCATTTGTATTAATTCAAATACAAATGAAAATGGAAAAACTGCCAGTACCTGATTTCTGTCATCCGTTTTTCTACTTATGATCATATACTTAAGTACCTTTTGACCCCATGGGGGGCGGGGGGGAAGTAACTTTCAGAACTACCTATAATAGGAAGAAGAGATTTTTTTTTTTTTTTTTTTTTTGGAGAATGAAATGTTTCCCATCATAGTGAAGTCTTAAGCATATTCTCCATTAATATAGTTTGGCTCTGTGTCCCCACCCAAATCTCATCTTGAATTGTAATCCACACCTTTTGAGGGAGGGACCTTGTGGGAGGTGATTGGATTATGGGGGCAGTTTCCTCCATGCTGTTCTCATGATAGAGAGTGAGTTCTCACGAGGTCTGATGTTTTAGAAGTGTCTGACAGTTCCCCCTTCATTCTCTCTCTCCTGGCACCTTGTGAAGAAGGTGCTTGCTTCTCTTCCTTCCCCATGATAGTAGGTTTCCTGAGGCCTCCCAAGCCATGTGGAACTGTGAGTCAGTTAAGCCTTTTTTCTTTATAAATTGCCCAATCTCAGGTAATTCTTTATAGCAGTGTGAGTATGGTTAGTACATCCACATATTAGCAGTGTGCTAGCTGGATGTCTTTTGGCATAATTTTTTTTTTTCGTTTTTTTTTTTTAGACAGAGTTTTGCTGTTGTTGCCCAAGCTGGAGAGCCATTGTGCGATCTTAGCTCACTGCAACCTCTGCCTTCCAGGTTCAAGCGATTCTCCTGCCTCAGCCTCCCGAGTAGCTGGGTTACAGGTGCGCACTACCAAACCCGGCTAATTTTTTGTGTTTTTAGTGGAAACTGGGTTTCATCATGTTAGCAAGGCTGGTCTTGAGCTCCTAACCTCAGATGATCCACCTGCCTCAGCCTCCCAAAGTGCTGGGATTACAGGCATGAGCCATTATGCCCACTGCTTTTGGCATAACTGTTACACATTTTGCATGGATAGCACACAGGTTGGTGTCTTCAAATAGGCCAACCAATTCAGCCTCACTTGCCTCCTGGAAAGCACCAATAACTGCACTGTGGAAGCATAGATCTGTTTGAAAGTCCTGAGCAATTTCTTGCACCAGGTGCTGGAAGGGAAGTTTGTGAATCACTAGTTCTGTGGACTTCTAATAACATGTAATTTCATGGAGTACCAAGGCCTGTGATGATGATGTTTCTTCACCCTTCCGGTAGATGGCAAACTCTAGTGAGCGGCCTCCTGGCTGCTTTACCACCCGGTTGATTTGAAGGCAGTTGGCTTTGTAGGCACCATGGTATAGAGACCCCCTTACTTACCTTTTCCTTAGGCTGGAGCTCTGTGAGCTAGAGGTGATGCTGGCCTTAGAGAGTTACACTGGTGTGGCGGTGGCTGCAAACACAATTGAAAAGGATTATTTTTTAAAACAAGCTTTCTGCCCCTTCTTATTTCTCCACTCCTTGAAACTATTCTTAGATTTGTTTTGAGGTTATTTGCTATATCTTGTAGGCATGCTTTGTTCCTTTTCATTCTTTTCTTTTTTCTCTTCTGTGTCTTTTCTTTTTCTGAGACGGAGCCTCGCTGTTTCACCAGGCTGGAGTGCAGTGGCATAGTCTCAGCTCACTGCAACCTCTGCCTCCTGGGTTCAAGCGAGTCCCCTGCCTCAGCCTCCTGAGTAGCTGGAACTACAGGCACCTAACACAACAATCGGCTAATTTTTGTATTTTTAGTAGAGATGGGGTTTCATCATGTTAGCCAGGATGGTCTCGATCTCTTGACATCATGATCCGCCCGCCTCGGCCTTTCAAAATGTTGAGATTACAGGTGTGAGCCACCATGCCCGGCCCTCTTCTGGGTGTTTTTAAATAGCTTGTCTTTGAGTTCACGGATTCTTTTTTCTGCTTTATCCTTTCTGCTGTTCAGAGCCTGTACTGCATTTTTCATTTCAGCAAATGTATTTCTCACTTCCAGGAATTTTTTGGTTTTTTTTTTTCATTATTTCAATATCTTTGTTAAATTTCTCTGATAAATTCCTAAATTGCTTTTCTTTGTTATCTTGGAGTTGTCTGAGTTTCCTTAAAACTGCTATTTTGAAGTTTTGATCTGAGAGCTAACCTGTTAGGGTTGGTCCCTTGCTTCTTGCTTTGAGGGGGGTGATGGCTGCCTATTTCCTCTTGTGTCTTGTGGTCTTATGTGTGTGGTTTTGCACTGAAGGATTGGTTATGTATTCTAGTCTTCAGTGTCTCTGGCTTCTGGCTTGTTTTGGTCCTTCTAGAGTATGTTTGCTGAGTAGTTTTGTGCAGTTGCCTGTTGAATCTTTAATGTCAGATTGCTGCCTCTTTTTCACCACTAGATGGCGCGGCAAGCCCAAGTTTGCTTCAGCTGGGGCAACTGTGCAGAGGACTGCCTATCTCCAGTGGCGGGTGGGGGCAGGGCGCGGGGCGGGGGGGGTGGGGGGAGGGAGGGGGGAGGGAGGGGGTTGGTCCTGAAGAGGATACTTCGGCTGTGTGGAAGGGCTGGCCACAGGTTGGTGCCCAGAAGACCCGTGGAGCTTGCCTCCTATGGTGTGGTGCTGCTTAACAGCCACCCTGATTTGGCATCGTTTTTGGCTGAGATAAACAGCAGAGTTTCCTGGGGGTTTCTAGTCCTGTCTTCCCCTCTTTGTCTCTAGCTGCTCTCAGGACTTTTTCACGCTACAGGCACTTACAGTGCTTCTTGTGGATTAAGGCAGGAATGGTTTTCCTGCAGGAGAACCCAAGATAGTGAAGAAGCTGGCTGGCTGCCTCATTCTTACTTTTTCCAATATAAAACATGGAGTCTTAGGGGATTTTTCCATGGGGTGCCTCGAAGATTTGGGGAGGGGAATCACAGAAGTCAGTTTCTCTTACCATCTGTTTGGAGTTTTAAATTTCCCTGTGACCCTGGGGATCATCTATACCTCAGGTTTGAGTTCTGGGATATTGCTAGTGATAGTCTTGATTCTGAATATTTGTTTTTGGTTTATTGTGGGGGAGAGTGAAGCCAGATGACTTCTGTTCTGCCATTTTGATGATGCCGCTTTCCTGATGTATTATTTTTTTTAGCATGTTGAAAATACTCTGCTGGCTTCTATTGTGGCTGTTGAGAAGTCAAAAAACAGACTCTTGCTGTTTTAAATATAGTCTGTTTTTTCCTTCCGCTTCTTTTATAGTCTTCTTTTTGTTTTTAGCTGTTTTGCAGCTTCCATTGTGGTGTTTTTATGTGTGGAATTCTTTTTATTTATTCCATGTAAGAGTTACCAGCTTTCTTGAATCTGATTTTCTGCCCTAATTTTGGTGTCTGTATGGCTGCAGTTGGAAGGAGTTGGTGAACAATGATTTCTTTAAGGTTTCTGGGGGTCCCATAGCTGCAGGTGAGAACACAAGTGAAGGCAGTGTCTACCACCGACTTAGCTTGGGAACCCTCATGACTTTAATAATGGTAGAGACTAGTGAATTTTACGAAAACCAGATGAAACAAATTATTTTTGTTAGTAAGAACTGGTGTTCCAAAGTGGTAGTTTACAATAAGAATCAACTGGCATTTGTTGACTGTAAGATTCTTAGTGCAGTATTCTTATTCATCTTTATTTCCTAAACACATACATGCTTAATAGAATGTATTGGATGAATGAAATACATATTACACTGAAACATATGTGGCTTATACTGCTAAATCAGAAGTTCACCATATGTCTGACATTCCCATTTACGTTTTGTTTAAAATTATTTTAGGCTGGGCGCAGTGGCTCATCCCTGTAATTGCAGCCCTTTGGGAGGCTGAGGTAGGTGGGTTGCTTGAGCACAGAAGTTCAAGACCAGCCTGGGCAACACAGTGAGACCCTGTCTCTACAAAAATTTAAAAAATTAGCTGGGTGCGATGGTGTGCACCTCTGGTCCCAGCTACTTGAGAGACTGAGGTGGGAGGATTGCTTGAGCTTGGGAGGTCAAGGCTGCAGTGAGCTGTGATCATCCACTGCACTCCAGCCCAGGTGACAGAGCAAGACCCAGTCTCAAACAAACAAAATTATTTTAATGAGTTTCTTTTTATATCTTAACCTTTATGTATTGGCTAAACACATACTTTATATGTGTTTTAAAAGTATGTATTTAGCCCATGTTTATTTTTCCACATCATTTCTTTTTTGTTTTGGGTTGATAGTAACTCAGTCATTTATTTCTTCTCCTTTCTTCCATTCTTATATTCCTTTTGGCTGCTTGTGTTTAAACTATATCACAGATCTGTTTGCCTCTGTTCCCCCCACTCCCCTTTGTAATTATTTATGCCCTTAAAAATTTTTTAGAGCAACTTTAGGTTCACAGTGAAACTGAACAGAATGTACAGACTTCTCATATACCCTCTCCCTCCACACATGCATAGCGTTTCCCCATTATTAACATTCCCTACCAGAGTGGCACATTTGTTCCAACTGATGAACCTACATTCACACATTGTTACCACCCCGAAATCTGTAGTTTACATTAGAGGTCACTCTTGATGTTATAAATTTTCATGGGTTTGGACAAATGTATAATGACATGTATCCACCATAATACTGTACAGAGTATTTTAACTGTCCGAAAAATCCTCTATGCTTTGCCTGTTTATCCCTCCCTTCCCATTATGCCCAGGTAATGACTGATCTTTTTATTTAAAGTCTCCATAGTTTTGCTTTTTCCAGAATGTCATATGGTTAGAAGCATACATTATGTAGCCTTTTCACACTGTTTCTTTTACTTAGTATGCGTTTACATTTCTTCCATGTCTTTGCATGGCTTGATAGCTCATTTCTTTTTAGTGCTAGAGAATATTCCATTGTCTGAATGTACCAGTTTATTTACCTACCTAAAGGACATCATGGTTGCTTCCAAGTTTTGTGAACTATGAGTAAACCTGCTATAAATATTGTTGTAAAGATTTTTGTGTAGAAAATAAGTTTTCAGCTCCTTTAGATAAATACCAAAGACCGTGATTGCTGGAACATATGATAAGAGTATGTTTAGTTTTGTAATAAACTGCTAAATAGCCTTCCAGAGTGGCTGTACCATTTTACATTCCCACCAGCAGCAGGTGATAGTTCCTCTTGCACTGTATTTTTGCGCATTTGGTGTTGTCAGTGTCAGTGTTCTGGATTTTGGTAATTCTAATAAGTGTGTAGTGGCATCTCATTGTTGTTTTCATTTGTGTTTCCCTGATGACCTCAGGTGTGGAGCATCTTGTAATATGCTTATTTGCCACCTGCGTATCTTCTTTGGTGAGGGGTCTGTTAAGGTCTTTGGTACTTTTTATGGGAGGAGGGGGACAGGGTCTCATTTGTTCATCCAGGCTTGAGTACAGTGGCACAATCTTGGTTCCCAGCAACCTCTGCCTTACGGCTCAAGTGATTCTCCCACCTAAACCTCCCACTTCAACCTCCCGAGTAGCTGAGACTATAGGCATGCCCCCACTGTGCCCAGCTAATTTTTGTACTTGTAGTAGAGATGGGGTTTCGTCATGTTGCCCAGACTGGTCTTGAGCTCCTGAGCTCCAGCAGTCCGCCTGCCTCAGTCTTCCAAAGTGCTGGGATTACAGGCTTGAGCCACCGTGCCCAGCCTGGTCCATTTTTAATTATTTGTTTTCTTATTAGTGAGTTTTAAGAGTTATCTTTTTTTGGATAATAACCCTTTAATTAGATACATCTTTAATCTATTGTGCCTTTGGCGCTGAATCTAAAAAGTCATTGCCAAAATCCTTCGTCATCTAGATTTTCTTCTGTGTTATTTTCTAGCACATACCACCTGTCCTAATTTAGGTTTTTTTTTTTTTTTGTATGTGGATATCCAGTTGTTCCATTACCGTTCGTTGAAAAGACTGTTTTATCTCTATTATATAGCCATTACTCCTTTGTCAAAGATAAGTTGATTGTATTTAAGTGGATCTATTTATGGACTCCCTATTTTGTTCCATTGATCTATTTGTGTATTCTTTTTGCCAATGACACGTAGTCATGATTTCTCTTTTTATTTTTAAATAAAATGTGTAATCCTTCTATTCAGTTCGATTTTTCAAACAGATGGTTCCTTGCTTTTATGGTGGCAGAATTCTTTTATTCTGAGAATTGTGATGAGGTCAGTTATGAATTTTTTCTAAGCCTGAAATTAGACTATGAAGGATAAAACCATACAAATTCTTGGTCACAGAAAGAAATTAAAAACTGAATAAGAATTCTAGTCTGTTAGGAGTAATGTATTATAGTAAACAGTGATGCTAGGGCACTGTTTTCCATCTTACCACTTCTATGTGTAAAGATCTAGAAGTGGCTTTTTCTTTGTGTTTTTGTTTGTTTTTGAGACAGAGTCTCACTCTTGTCACCCAGGCTAGAGTGCAGTGGTGCCATTTCAGGTCACTGCATCCTTCGCCTCCTGGGTTCCAGCAATTCCTCTGCCTCAGCCTCCCAGGTAGCTGGCACTATAGGCACCCACCACCATGCCTGGCAAATTTTTTGTATTTTTAGTAGAAAGGGGGTTTCACCATGTTGGCCAGGCTGGTTTCGAACTCATGACCTCATCCTCCCTGGCTTCCCAAAGTGCTGGGATTACAGGCATGAGCCACCGCCTCTGGCCTAGAAGTGGCTTTTATTATTACTATTATTTTTTGAGACAGAGTCTTGCTCTGTTGCCCATGTTGGAGTGCAGTGACTCGATCTCTGCTCACTGCAGCCTCTGCCTCTTGGGTTCAAGTGTTTCTCCTGCCTCAGCCTACCGAGTAGCTGGGATTACAGGCACATGCCACCACGCCTGGCTCATTTTTGTATTTTTTATAGAAATGGCATTTCACCATGTTGTACATACTGGTCTGGAACTCCTGACCTCAGGTGATCTGCTTGCCTCGACCTACCATAGTGTTGAGATTACAGGTGTGAGCCACCATGCCCGGCCAGAAGTGGCTTTTAAAAGGCATATACTATGATACGTTAGTGTCAGATTTGATTTTATATACAGTGGTCTGAATTATGGCCAGAATTTCTTTTTTTGGTATTATGGGTACCAGTATTATAGGTAAATAGGCATAGATATTATTCTATATTTGTAAGGCTTGTATCTTTACAAACTGCTTTGGTATGTATTTTCTATTTAATCTTTACACAAACTCCATTTTACAGCTGTATCTGGGGATCTGAAAGTTTTATCAGTTATCAAGGTTGTAGAGCATAACCTTGAACCTAGGTCTCCTGAGTTTGTAGGCATCTCAGTTTATCTTAGCTGTGCCATGTAACATGATTACAGGAAGTTTAATGGAGGCATTTAAGGTTCGATTTTGGGGTGGGCTTGATGGCGTGTGCCTATAATCCCAGCACTTTGAGAGGCCAAGGCAGGAGGATTGTTTGAGCCCAGGAGTTCGAGACTAACTTAAGCAACATAGTGAGACCCTGTCTCAATTAAGGAAAAAGTAAAGAAGAAAATGATTGGAATTTGAAAAAGGATAGGCTCTGCAAAAAAGTGGAAAAATTCTAAGAAGGGTGAAAGGTTGAAAGGATGAGAAGTGAGAGCAAGATAGGTGTGTGGGTCAAGGAAAGAAGTGATGTCACAAAAAATGCCCTTTGTTTATATATAGATAGGATTACTTGTGTTTTTGAGGATGTTTTGATGTCGAGGAGGGTAACTGTGCTTATGTTGTCCATAACTCTCCTGTCTTGGCTATGCCATTGTTTCTATAGATGTTTTTCATATAATGACTTCATACCTGCAGCTGTACTTGAATTATTTAATACACCTGAGTGCATATTCCAAGATTCCTTTTCCTGTGTTATAAAACTAATATGTGTCCATTGCAGAATCTTAGAAAATTTCCACCTTAAATAGTGGAATTTTAAATGTTAAATAAATTAAATATATTAAATATTCAATAATTAAATAATTTTAAATAATGCCTTTTAATACTTTGGGTTATCTTTCAGTTTGTTTTTGTAATGCATGTATATTTCTAACGTTTAAAAATAATTGAGTCATAGTGTATGATAATTTTATTTCCCTAGAAGCTAGTTTAATTTTATTCTGAAAAATATTTATGTTTTGTGATTGTGGTAGGCTTATATCGTGAATATATGCCATTAAAAGTTTAGAGTTGTTGGCTGAGCGTGGTAGCTCACTCCTGTAAACCCAGTACTTTGGGATACCAGGGTGTGCAGATCACTTGAGATCAGGAGTTCAAGACCAGCCTGGCCAACGTGGTGAAACCTCATCTCTACTAAAAATAAAAAAATTAGCCAAGTGCAATGGCATGCACCTGCAATCCCAGCTACATGGTGGCTCAGGCAGGAGAATTGCTTGAACTCAGTAGGTGAAGGTTGCAATAAGCTGAGATCGTGCCACTGCACCCCAGCCTGGGCCACAGAGTAAGACTCTGTCTGAAAAGAAAAAAAAAGTTTATAGTTACTTTAACCTGTATGGTTACAAGTCAGGATTGTGAGTACCTTTCAGGATGCTGTATAAAGACTGGAAGAGAACACAGAAGGATTTTGGAGTGCTGTTTCATAAGTATCTTCATTTTACTGCGTTACTGTTATACTTTAATAAAGTTTAATAGTTATTAAAATACTTTAAAGTTGATAAGAATAACATGAATGTTTGGAAAAAGAAATTCGGAGATATTTTAGGTGACTTTTCTTCAGTTGTAATTTTAAGTGATAACATAAATAGTTCATCTTGTTAAAAGTTTTGTTGCTTAGGAAATATTATCTTATATAATGTGTCTAAGCTCCAGCTATTTGGAGTAACTTTTATTTTTTTCTCCCGAAGACCATGTCTCACTTTGCCACCCAGGCTGGAGTGCAGTGGCACCATCTCGGCTCACTGCATCTGTGCCTCTCAGGTTCAAGCGATTCTCCTGCTTCAGCCTCCCAAGTAGCTGGGATTACAGGCACCTGCCAACATGCCCAGCTAATTTTTATGTTTTTAGTAGAGACGAGGTTTCCCCATATTGGCCACGCTGGTCTTGAACTCCTGACCTGAGGTGATCTACGGACCTTGGCTTCCCAAAGTGCTGGGATTACAGATGTCGGCCACTGCGCCTGGCCTGGAGTAACATTGTATAGCTGGATGGCAGCCTGTGACAGGATTTCAAGGACTTTAACAGCAGAAAATAGAGGAACAAACCAGTCAGAAATGTGGGAACACTTTAATCTATTCCAGAAGTTAAGTTATATGGGAACAGATAAGGACTTTATCTATTCACCCCATATCCCTAACATTTTTCTTAGGCTACATATTTGTTGAGTTAATGAATTCCTGTTTGTGTTTGCTGTGCTCTCATATGCTTGGAGTGTTTTCACTTAAAAAAAGAAAACAAAAAAACCACTTCGTCAGTTTTATAGGTGAAAATATTGTCTTTTAATTTGTATATTATTATTAATGAATGAAGTTTAAAAACGTTTATTAATTACATGGATCTAATTTTTTGAAAATTTATTTCAGTAGTCTAGACTTGTGCTATTCAGTATGGTAGCCACTAGTTTCGTGTGACTATTAAACACTTAAAGTGGAACTAGTTTCAAATTGAGATGTGTCATATATGTAAATACACATTAGATTTTGAAATCTTAGGAAAAAATGTTAAATATCTCACAATTTAAAAATACCAGTTCCATGTTAAAACTATGATGTTTCGGACCTTTTGGGTTAAGTAAAGGTTTTATTAGAATTAATAAAATTGTTTATCAATTCAGATTTAGTTTACTGTCTAGATCAGGACAGTACTTATATAGACAGTAATCTAATCATTACATGATTAGAACCTGGGTTATGGTAGTATTTATAGAAAGGAAAGTAAGGAGTGATTTTTAAGAGACTATGCATTATGCATGTATACTGTATAATCTCTACTATATTCCTGGATATTTCACAGTTCTTGTGTATTTCCATCTTGGTTTTGTAATCAATAATAAGCTTTTTGAGGGCAAAGGTTTATGTTACTATTTTTATATCCTTCTCTATATTTTGTTCTTTGCTGGGTGCATAGGAAGTCATTTGAACAAAGAATAATTTAACAGGATATCAGATATTTTGCTTGAATTTTTAGAATGCAACTGAATGATCCCTAGAGTTATTAAGCCCTTTGTTTAAATATTACAGTATCACCAAGTAGTCATATTGAGTCATACTGTTTCTGAAAGGAGCCAAGGGTAAGGGAACCAACATCTTGTCTTGTGTATATGTAGTCATTTTACACCTTTTTCATTTAATCCATATAGTAACCATATGAGGAAGGTATCAGTTACCATCTTACAGATTAGGAAACTGAGATCAAGTAGTTTTTCTGTTACGTTACTCATCCATAGTTGCTCAATTTCAACAGTAGCACTTTTCCACTGTAGCTGTCGCTTCAACTAAAGTTAGTTATTTTAAGTGATTTGAAATAAATTTAATATTTTTGTTGACATGAAGTAAATGAAGAATACTTAGATTGATATGTATAATGATAAATTTTCACAATATGTATTTCATATTCAGTAAGGAAGGAAATTTAGAAATATTCCTCAAAACCTGAGAGGAAAAAGAAAAGGCATATTTGTTCCTCATTCTGATTTTATTTGTGCATTGTAATTCTAGATATTTACCTATAGTTTGTGCAGATTTAAAAAATTGTAATTTTGGCCGGGCGCGGTGGCTCAAGCCTGTAATCCCAGCACTTTGGGAGGCCGAGGCGGGTGGATCATGAGGTCAAGAGATCGAGACCATCCTGGTCAACATGGTGAAACCCCGTCTCTACTAAAAATACAAAAAATTAGCTGGGCATGGTGGCACGTGCCTGTAATCCCAGCTACTCAGGAGGCTGAGGCAGGAGAATTGCCTGAACCCAGGAGGCGGAGGTTGCGGTGAGCTGAGCTCGCGCCATTGCACTCCAGCCTGGGTAACATGAGTGAAACTCCGTCTCAAAAAAAAAAAAAAAAAAATGTAATTTTTTTGTTTTAAATATTTCCTTTGTCTTCCAGATAAAATCAAAGACAAAATTAAAGAGAGAGACAAAGAAAAAGAGAGGGAGAAAAAGAAACATAAAATAATGAATGAGATCAAGAAAGAGAATGGAGAAGTAAAGATTTTGCTGAAAAGTAAGTTTTATTTAGTGGTTTTAGTTCTACTTTATTGTACTGTTCAGTGTCTGTATTGGCTAAGTGAATAAAATAAATGTTATTTGGTGCTGAATTTTGTGGAGAATAAGCAGTAATGAAAAGTAAGTGTAACAATGGAGCATTCTAATCTGTATGGTAACATGTCTTATAGTATATTTAGTGAGCCATTAAAAAGTTAATGTTTTATTAATTAAATTTAATTTCTTAAATTATTTAAAAATAAGTTATCTAATTCTATGTTTACATTACTGGTTTTACTCATATTTACATAACCTAAATTAAAAGGAAGAAATTTAGAAAATTCGCCAAAGCAATTTTTAATATGATAAAGGATGGTGAAGGAAGTGATTTTCTTAAAAATATTTGACTGTGATCACCATATCATAGTCTAGGATTTAGAGGGAACATTTTGTTCTGAGCTAAATCAGAAGGGATATGTTTCTTATATGTTTAAGAATATCTTTGTTTTATTTTCTTTTTCTCTGTTACCGTTGTTTATTACAATTGCATTCATTTGCTGTTTTTATATGAGGGTGGGTGGGGAGAAGAATTTTGGGGGTAGGTGATTGGGTAATAAGTATACTACAAATCCTATCAATAAGCCTCAACTTGTAAAGAGAGAATTTGCGGTAGAATAGATGTAAGGATAGTCTTAAATTCACTCAGATGTCAAGGTAAGAAGAATCAGTGGAATTTCATTGCTAGACAATTAGCGGATTCACTAGCTAGCAAATTCACTAGTCCTATCAAGTTGACATTTGATGATCAGAACATATTGACCTTGATTAATTTCATAATGAACTAAATTATTGGTAAGTCTTTATATTTGCTTAGGTGGGGAAAGACCACAGCACTACATATGTAACAAAATAACTGGTAGTTTATATTCTTTAGGATAAAGAGTATTAGATTCTGTATTTTCATTGCATGCTTTGTCATGTTTTCAGATGTTCGTTGTCTGTTTTCTACATGTGAGAACTTTATTTTCTATGATATTCTTTCAACCTTGAAGAAATACATCAGAGCTTAAGTTGATGGCTGCTTAGTTAATGCTCATGGTCCTTTTGTTCTGTTTCTTTTGCCAGTGTATTCTATCTGTGTTGTCTAGTTAGATTGTAAGCCTTTGGGGCAGGAATTGAATATAATCACACTATTTCTGTACAGCAGCTACTGATGAATGCTTGAAAAGTCTACTTAAGTCCAGATGCAGTGGCTAACTCCTGTAATCCCAGCATTTTGGGAGGCCGAGGTGGGCAGATCACTTAAAGTCAGGAGTTTGAGACCAGCCTGACCAACATGGTGAAACCCTGTCTCTACTAAAAATATAAAAATTAGCCGGGGATGGTGATGGGTACCTGTAATACCAGCTACTTGGGAGGCTGAGGCACAAGAATCGCTTGAACCTGGGAGGCGGCGGTTGCAGTGAGCTGAAATCATGCCACTGTACTCTAGCCTGGGCGATAGAGCAAGACGCAGTCTCAATTAAAAAAGAAAAAAGTCTACTTAACTTTAACCTTGTTTAGTCAAATGGCCCTTTTTTCCCCTGGTTTAATCAAATAGTTGTTTTCTTATTCATTTGAAAATACGATGCTATAAATTCTGTCACTGAGAAGGAATGTATTTTAGAAATATTTTATGAAAGCCTCATATGTTCTTGATTGAATACTGGATTCCTAACATAATGTGAATAATGTGGATCCAGAGATTATACATGGAAATAAAATTTAAAACAGCCTAAAATTTAAGACTTCTTTTTTTTCAAAGTATTAACTTTGAAGTAGACAAAAATTTAGGTGATATTTTGAACTGAGTTAAAGTGAAACTAGTGATGATTAGGGTAAAATAATGAGATAGATGTGGAAATTAATTTGTGACTTCTGGGATGACCATGGAAAAATTTAGGGAAAATGTATTCTCAATGGAGGTAAGTAATAATTTAATTACTGCCTTAAACAGTGTTACCAAGATTAAGTGAGGGAAAGTATGAGATAAGTGCCAAGTATAGTATCTGGCTCACAGGTACGCAGTAAGTAGATGTGAATCTTTCTTGTAACCATGTATGAGAGACTAACTTTGTGATTAAAAAGCAACAAAACCAAACTATCTCCTCTCCTCAGTGTGTAGTACATAGGTAATTACGCGAATAAACACATCATTCATTTGGAAAACAGTGCTTGTCTCATTGAAAGCACTAAGTGTTATGTGTTGTTACTATCTACCAAAAAGAATTTGCTTAGTATGTGGGGCCATTTCCCAAGTGAGCCTGTGGTGACGGTGGGGAAAGGCATCTTTTGTTGTTGGTGACTTGGAGCAACAAATCATTTAGTTTGCTGGGGGCAAATATACTTGCATTTACTACTGTGTTCCGCTTTTTTCTTTGTGGCCTCCAACTTTTATTCTATCCTTATAATTTTTTTCTTATAAAAATAATATTGTAAGCTGTGGTATACACAGGTATTGATGGATGATGGCATTTGAATCTAAAATAGATGCTAACTATTCCATACCAATTCATTTCCTCCAAGTTTTTCTTAAAAATTGTGTCAGGTAGGCTGGGTGTGGTGGCTCACGCCTGTAACCCCAGCACTTTGGGAGGCCGAGTTGGGTGGGTCACTTCAGGCCAGGAGTTTGAGACCAGCCTGGCCAACCTAGTGAAACCCCATCTCTACTAAAAATACAAAAATTAGCGAGGCATGGTGGCGCTCACCTGTAATCTCAGCTATTTGCAAGGCAGAGGTAGGAGAATCGCCTGAACCCAGGAGGCAGAAGCTGTGGCTGAGATTGCACCACTGCACTCTAGCCTGGATGACAGAGCGAGACTTGGACTTAAAAAAAAAATTGTGTCACTTTTTTTTTTTTTTTTAACTAGAAATATATACAAAATCATATACACGATAAAGTTTTTTGTTAATGTAAAAATTTTACAAAGGTTTATTCGCTAAGAAAGTTGGATTATTTTCTGTTTTCAAAATAGTTTAAAGGAACAAATAAGTTTGAAATAAAGCTTATTTAGTGGGTTTCATCATTTTATACTAAAGTTCACCAATTGCTTTTTCTGATCATATGTAATATGTTCCAGGCATTTTTGTGTTGTTTATTAATGATAAAGTGTGAGAATATGTGTTATGATTATAGTATTTTTGAGAACAAATGTTTATCATTATAGCATTTTAAAGAAGTTTGCTGGTGAGCAGTTAGAATGGAAGTTAAAAGAAGTCAGTGTTCAAAGTTATTGGTAGTGTACTAAAGGTCATAGGTAGGTAAATCATGGCTGGAAGAGTGACAGCATTGCAGTGCAAAAGAAGCAAAGTCATTCCCCAGAGACCAAAAGTTGAAATTAACTAAGCTAATTATTACCTTTTTTCCCTATGCATAATAATGGAGGGGGGAGAGAAAGATAGATACAAATTATAAATTCTATAATAAATATATAAAATTCATAAATATATATATAAATTCCCATATCAGATAGGAAATCAGATCCAATTTTTCTGAGTAACTTTTGTTTTTCACTTTATTAATACAGAAAGTATATGAAAGTTAGTGGTAGAATCAAGCCAGTGAATTTATGATTTTAAAAGGTTTTTTTTTTTTCCCCCCCGTAATTAGCCATTAGCAACTCATGCTGTCTTTGTTTCTGTATGTGCTTCTTTCTGTCTCTGTGAATGTATTTTTTTCTCTGGCTCTAAGTATATCTGCATCTCTGTTTCTGATTCCTTCACTCCCAGTCTGGCACTCTATCTCTGGCTCTGACTCTATACATGTGTACATCTGTGGTGCTCTTTGTGTGTCGTCTGCCATGTGCATTTGTCTGTGACTTTGGGGAGGGTCTCCCAACAACATTTTACTTTACTTTTTTTTTTTTGAGATGGAGTTTTACTGTGACACCAAGTCTGGAGTGCAGTGGCACAGTCTGGGTTCACTACAACCTCTGCTTCCTGGGTTCAAACGATTCTCCTGCCTCAGCCTCCTGAGTAGCTGGGACTACAGGGACATGCAACCATGCCTGGCTAATTTTGTTGTTTTTAAGATATTAATTAACTAAATATGATGTTTTGATAATTTATACCTAGGCAGCAAGTCTGATTTTGATAACATTCAAATACATGTCAGCCGCTTACAGATAGACTCTTTGAGAAATTAACACTTTGCCTTTTATGACTTCATATACCTATGTAATGAATAACATTGACACGTTTCTGGTTTTGGTTCTTAGGATACTACATTGTTCTTCATTGCACACTTATGAATTATCACTTTTATGAATTATTACAGATAATTTCTTAACATTAAACTTCACTTTTATAGAATGCTAGCAACTTGAGATAGTTTTTGTTGTTTTCACGGCCAGAATTTAGTGGTAGTCATATGTGCAAAAACTTGACTGAAAGGAAGATAAGGGAAAAAACTATAAGCCTTATGTAGTCTGTTAGTGAGATAGATTTTTTAATTCATACTTCAAGTGTTCTTGTTTAGCAATATGCTAGATACTATCAGGGGTGTAATGATGGAAAAAGAGGTATCATTTCACTCTAAGTTAATACAAAGGTTATTTGTTTCACTCATACAGTGTTGACAGACATACGGTATATAAGTATCCTATGAGTGAAACATGTAACTTTTATAATATATGAGTTAGGAGTGAAGAACTTGAGAAATGAGGGAAAGCAACATGAAGGAAAGGATGTAAGAGTTGTCTTTAATGCAGTGGTCCCAAACCTTACTCATACCAGTGACCAATTTTGTGCAAGACAGTTTTTCCATGGATGGACAGGGGATGGCTTTGGGATGATTCAAGGGCATTACATTTATTGTATACTTTATTTCTATTATTATTACATTATAATATATAATGAAATAATTCTATAACTCACCATAATGTAGAATCAGTGGGACCCCTGAACTTGTTAATCTATATTTGCAGCAACTCCTAGCCCTATATCATTGCCTTGGCTCCGTCTCAGATCATCAGGCATTAGATTCTCATAAGGAGAATGCAGCCTAGATCCCTTGGATGCGTAGTTCACAATAGTGTTCACCCTCCTATAAGAATCTGATGTCATCAGGAAGTAGAGCTCAGGCAGTAATGTGAGTGATGGGGAATGGCTGTAAATACAGATGAAACTTTGCTGGCTCACCTCCTGCTGTGCAGCCCAGTTCTGACAGGATATAAAGCAGTACCAGTCTGTGGCCCAGTGGGTGGGGACCCCTGCTTTAATGGATGGTGTATCAGTCCATTCTTGCACTTCTCTAAAGAAATACCTGAGACTGGGTAATTTATAAAGAAAAGGGGTTTAATTGGCTTATGGTTCTGCAGGCTGTACAGGAAGCATGATGCTGGCATCTGCTCAGCTTTGGGGAGTCCTCAGGAAACTTTCAATTATGGTGGAAGGTGAAGGGAAAGCAGGCACACCGTACATGGCCAGAGCAGGAGAGAGGTGGTGAGAGGAGAGCTGCTGCACATTTAATCAGATGTCACTTACTGTGGTGACACAGCACCAAGGGGGAAACCCACCCCCATGATTCAGTTACCTCTCACCAGGCCCCACCTTCAACTGTAATTGGGTATCACAGTTCAACATGAAATTTGGGAGGGGACACAGATCCAAACCATATCATTTCACCCCTGGCCCCTCCCAAATCTCATGTCCTTCTCACATTGCAAAATTCAGTCATGCCTTCCCAACAGTCCCCGTAAATCTTAACTCATTCCAGCATTAACCCAAAAGATAAAGTCCAAAGTCTCATCTGAGACAAGGCCAAGTCTCTTCCACCTATGAGCCTATAAAATAAAAGACAACAAGGTATAGACATTGAGTAAATACTTCTGTTTCAAAAGGGAGAAATTGGCCAAAAGAAAGGGGCTACAGGCCTCGTGCAAGTCCTGAAACCCAGCAGGGCAGTCGTTATATCTTAAAGTTCCAAAATAATCCCCTTTGACTCCATGCCCCACATCCAGGACACTCTCATGCAAGAGGTGGGCTCCTAGTGCCTTAGGTAGCCCCACCCCCTGTGGCTATGCAGGGTTCAGCCCCTGTGGCTGCTCTCAAGGGCTGGTATTGAGTGCTGGAGCTTGAGGCTATTCCAGGTACAATGGTGCTTGAGTGCTTGAGCTTGAGGCTATTCCAGGTGCATGGTGCAAGCTTTTGGTGGATCTACCATTTCAGAGTCTGGAGGACAATGGCCTTCTTCTCATAGCTCCACTAGGTAGTGCCCCAGAGGAGACTCAGTGTGGGGGCACTAACCCCACATTTCCCCACATTACCTTTTCCAAACCTTTATGGTTTGGAAAATTTGCAGTCTGGTCATGTGGTAGAAAAGAAAAGCCAATTGTCAGGGAAGGAGTTCAAGCAGGCTGCAGAAATTTGCATAAATAAAATGAAAGAATCAACTGCTAATAACCAAGACAATGGGGAAAAGTCCTAGAAGGCATTTCAGAGAAACTCATGGCAGCTCCTCCCATCACAGGCCTGGAAGCCTAGGAGGACTGAATGGTTTCCTGGGCCAGGTCCGGGGCCTGCTGCTCTGCACAGCCTCAGGATACTGCTCACTGCTCCCCAGCCACCCCAACTCCAGCTGTGGCTCAAAGGGGCCCAGGTACAGCTTGAGCCACTATTTCAAGGGTGCCAGCCATAAGACTTCTGTGTGGTGTTAAGCCTGCCAGTACACAGAATGCAAGACTTGTGGCTTGGGAGCTTCCACCTAGATTTTGGAGGATGTATGGAAACACCTGGATATTCAGGAAGAAGCCTGCTATAGGGATGGAACCCTCATGGAGAATCTCTCTACTAGGGGAGACACTTCCACATTGTTAGATATCTTTATAGCAATGCCTCATTCCTCAGTACCAATTTTCTGTATTAGTCCATTGTTGTAATCCTATAAATAAATACCTGAGACTGGGTAATTTATAAAGAAAAGAGGCTTAATTGGCTCATGGTTCTGCAGGCTGTACAGGAAGCATGATGCTGGCATCTGCTCAGCTTCTGGGGAGGCCTCAGGAAACTTTCAGTCATATCAAATGTATAGGAAAGAGTTCAGTGGTAAGTAATGAGCAAGGCAAGGGTATTTTAAGGAGAGGAAATGTCTTTGCCAGTAGAGAGACGTTTAGAAATTGTAAATAAGTAGTGCAGTTTGACCAGAGCATGAAGTACTTGAGGGCACTGTCTTAGGATTCCAGACTGAAGAGATAGGTAGACATTGAGAGCTCTTGAAAGCAGTTTAGCTAAGGAATGAATATGATAAAAGAATATATAAAAATTACAGAAAGGTTAATATGACTCTAGCATTCAGGATGAGAGACCATTACGTGGCTGTTAGACCAAAATTTGAGACAGTGGCATCGAGGAATTCAGAAGTAATCAAGGATGAGCTGGATAATTCTGTCAGATCCTGGAGAGACTAGAAAAAATGATTTGAGTAAATACTACTGGTTTTGATATTTCAACATTCTGGGAAAGCAAATTTAATCAGATTGAAAGCAGAAACAGATTTTAAACACTAAAAATGGTAAGGTGATAAAGGAAAGAAAGACACTGGGCAAGATCATTCTTTTTTCTTTTTTTATTCTTTTTGAGATGGAGTTTCACTGTGTCACCCAGGCTGGAGTGCAGTGGCACCATCTCGGCTCACTGCAATCTCTGCCTCCCTGTTCAAGCAGTTCTTCTGCCTCAGTCTCCTGAGTAGCTGGGATTACAGTTGCACGCCACCATACCCAGCTAATTTTCATGTTTTTAGTAGAGACAGGGTTTCAATCTGTTGGCCAGGCTCCTCTTGAACTTCCGACCTCAAGCAATCTGCCCACCTTGGCTTCCCAAAGTGCTGGGATTACAGTCATGAGCCAACACGCCTGGCCTGTTTTTTTTTGTTTTTTTTTGTTTTTTTTTTGTTTTTTTTTTTTTTTAATTTAAAAAATTTCTTCTTCATTTTTCTTTTTTAACCACTCAGGGCATAGATTATTTATGAAAAATTTGGTGGTCAAAAGTCTACTAAACAAGGGTTATTGGAATTGATGAGAGGGACTTATTTTTGAAAATAGGCAAAACATCTCATTTACTGGAAGCAGAAAGGAAAAAAGATATGGGAAGATAGAAATATTTAGGTAAAGAAGCAGATTGGGAGAATTTCACTCATGGCAGGTTTTCTGTGAAACTGAGGTAAAAGGTGGAAACAGTGAATGCTTTTTCTCAGCCCTTAGTTTGGTTTTATATTATCTCTCTCATGAGGATATTTACTTGTTTCTATTTTTCTTACATAGAAATGAATACAATGTGATAATATTAAGTGTTTATATGTATACTTAGATTCTATAGCTGTGGATTAATCTTTTATTCTTTGGATTTCTACATTTCTGAGCCCAGAATCTGTGTACTTTTGTTAACAAAAGCTCTTTAATATACAAAGTACCTTTTTATTCATCTCTTTACCAGTATGTGGGTATTATTTGAGCTTAGGAAATGAGAAATGATTCTGATTTTTGTCATCTTTTTTTTGTAGTACCTGTCTGGGTTTTCACTGTAATTTTGTAACTCTGATGGACCTAAAGTAGACCATATTAGATGCAAGAGTAATTTGCTAAGGAGGAAATATGGTAAAACGCTAAGGAATTGCTGTTTGTTGCTGTTATATTGTGCAACAGTTTTCTCCCTTTGTGATTTATAAATCTCCATGACACTTTGATGCAATATTTAAGACCTGAGGTAAAGTAAAATTGACAATATATATCAATGAGTAACATCTAGAGGACATTGTTTATATTGATCTTTTTTCATCTTTACATTTCTTACTTTCTACAACATTTGAAGATTGTTTTCTAAAATGCTCATTCATCTCTTTATTTCAGTAAACCATGAGCATTTGCTTTGTGTCAGAAAGCACACAGTGTAGATGTAACTTTGCTCTAAGCCTGTCTCTGTCTCTCTCTGTGTAGATGAAGAGACTATTGATTATCAATTCTGTAAAAAATGAGTCCAAATATATAATTCTGAGTAAATTTTCAGAAGTAAACTTCTTATTTATCCAAAACTGTTCCTAAAGCATGGTTTTTAAAATAATTATAGCATTTCAAAAACCATTTTTTCCAACAGGTGGGAAGGAGAAACCAAAAACAAATGTAGAAGACTTACAAATTAAAAAGGTAAAGAAGAAAAAGAAAAAGAAACACAAAGAAAATGAAAAACGGAAGCGCCCAAAAATGTATAGCAAATCTATTCAGACCATCTGTTCAGGATTGCTAATTGATGTTGAAGATCAAGAAGCCAAAGGCATTCTAAATGATAACATGAAAGATTATGTTGGCAAGAATTTGGATACCAAGAACTATGATCCCAAAATTCCAGAGAACAGTGAGTTTCCATTTGTCTCATTAAAGGAGCCACGAGTTCAGAATAACCTCAAAAGGTTGGACACTTTGGAATTTAAACAGCTCATTCATATAGAGCACCAGCCTAATGGAGGTGCATCAGTCATTCATGCCTACAGTAATGAACTCTCCCATCTGTCTCCTATGGAGATGGAGAGGTTTGCAGAAGAGTTTGTGGGTCTAGTGTTCAGTGAAAATGAAAACTCTGCAGCTTTCTATGTGATGGGTATTGTTCATGGGGCAGCTACTTATTTACCTGACTTTTTAGACTATTTTTCATTTAATTTTCCCAATTCTCCAGTGAAAATGGAGATATTGGGAAAGAAAGATATAGAGACAACGACTATGTCCAATTTTCATGCTCAGGTAAGAGGTTTTTAGTTTTATTTTATAAAATAACTTTTAATGATATATTTTTAAGATGAGTTTCTGTTCTTTTTTCCTGGTTTGAAATAAAAAGGTAAGAATATAATGAAACCATTTGGGAGTACTAAGAGTAAATTACTTTCTTGATGTGAGAATCAAGATTTAAAATTCAGTTTCCACTTACGTGTGTTTTTTTCTTAAAGATAATGAAATAATTAAGATTCTGTTGTCCTTTTTTTTTTTTTTTTTTTTTTTGCAAGGAGAGATCTTAAACCTAAGAAGGTGAATTGCACCGTGTATTCTCCAGTCCTTAAATAGTTGTCTTACCTGAAAATCACCTAAAATTGTCTTCCACCTTTATAATGTTTTAAGATACGTAGCACTAGGCGCATCACATGCTAGATACTGAATAAATGTTGGCCATTAAAAATATTGTGGTTACAGGCTGGGCATGGTGGCTCCTGCCTATAATCCCAGCACTTCAGGAGGCCAAGGCAGGCGGATCACCTGAAGTTGAGAGTTCAAGATCAGCCTGACCAACATGGAGAAACCCTGTTTCTACTAAAAATACAAAATTAGCCGGGTGTGGTGGCACATTCCTGTAATCCCAGCTACCTGGGAGGCTAAGGCAGGAGAATCGCTAGAACCTGGGAGTCAGAGGTTGTGGTGAGCTGATATCACGCCATTGCACTCCAGCCTGGGCAACAAGAGCAAAACTCCCATCTCAAAAAATAAAAAATAAAAAATGAATAAAATAATACTGTGGTACAAAGGAGTCATCAGTTATTGTGTAATGATGTGTAAAAAGTAGCAATCAGTATATATCTTGAGCTAATTTCCATTTCCTGCCCTTCTCTGTGGTGAATATGCATTATTCTAGAAAGGAGACAGAATAGAGTCTGCTGGTTCTTGAACATCTGTGCGGGTCCATCTGAAAGGCTGGTGCCATTGTTATCCATCCTCAGATTGGGACTGTTTACGCTAGGAGTTTGGCCAGTTCTCATATTTATTGATGCTGTAGTTTTTGGTTTTCTAGAAACAGTTTTGGTTTTTGGTTTTCTAGAAACAGTTTTGGTTTCTAGGACAACATTCTAGTTTGGAAGGAGGAAAAAAGTAAAGGAAGTCTCAAATGGAGCTTAGTGATTATTTATCCCAACGTTTCTCAATTTACAAACAAGTTAACAGTCATAGAAAGAGAGGAGTAACTTAGTGTTTAAAGTTGTCAGCAGTATCAGGATTAGAATGAAGTCTTAATCTTCATCCAGGGCTGCTTTCCTTATTCTGAATACATTTCTTTTTTGATGGGTGCTCAAATTACAGCTTCCACTTTAAATGGTAGTCTGGATGTTCGGTCATATCCACACATGAGTCTGCCCCCAGTAGTATGTTTGGTGTATAATGTGTAGTATACTGTGGTCGGGAAAATAATTTTTTTTTTTTTTGAGCTGGAGTCTCGCTCTTTTGCCCAGGCTGAAGTGCAGTGGTGCAATTTCAGCTCACCGCAACTTTCAGGGAATTCCAGGTTCAAGCGATTCTCCTGCTTCAGCCTCCCCAGTAGCTGGGATTATAGACGTGTACCACCACACCTGGCTATTTTTATTATTATTATTTTTTTTAGTAGAGACAAGGTTTCTCCATGTTGGTCAGGGTGATCTTGAACTCCTGACTTCAAATGATCTGCCTGCCTCAGCCTTCCAAAGTGCTGGGATTACAGGCGTAAGCCACCATGCCCAGCCTGGAAAATAATTATTAGTGTGCATGTGGGGGGAAATTATTCTCTAACATAACACGTTTTAGAATTGAAATTTAAATATTTTTAAAGTGAATAGGGAGCTGTAGAGCATCCATTACGAGCCCTGTCATTTTACAGAATCCCAAAATGGTGAGTTACTTGTCTGAGGTTACACCTGCGTTTAATGGCAGAATCAGGACTGGCATCTAATAATAGTGTTTACTGTTTATTGAGTACTGATTGTGCTAAGGACTAGTTCTAAGTATTTTATATGTAGCAAGGCATTTAATCCTCATTATGATCTTATTTAGCCATGAAGAAACATCCAGTGAGAGAAGAAATAACATGTGCTCAAAGTCCCTTATCACTTTATCGTTAATTTGTCATTTATTGTATATCTCCTAAATGCCAGGTTTTATAGTGGGGCTCTTGGCTCCCATTCCCAGTTCACAGTATCACAAACTATCTTGCTTTGATACAATGCAAGTTTGCTTCAGTAATCTTTTAAACAGTGCACTCATGCGCATCACATTACATGCTTTTCAAATGGTTTTTCAGATAAGGTTAGGAATTATTTTATGCTAAATGATAAAAATATTCATCTAAACTGTGTAATACGTACACCATGAAAATCGTTTTTATTACTAAATAAAATGAGGTGCTGGACTTGCTAATCATGGCAGTGTGTGCCTGGGCTGTGGATCTCAAGTCCTTGATGAGCCACCAACCCTGGTTGTCACCATCTCTTCAGGCTTCTTGGGTAGTGCATATTGCAAAGAGGAAATTCCAGGCAGATGTACCTCTTTGTTACCAGCTGTGGTTCTAGCCCCATGTCTTTGTAATTTGTTACCTGGTGACCTAAGCATGTCAGCTGCACAGACTGGTTTTGCTTCTTTAGCTTTAGACTTCAAGGCAAGAAACTGCATGTACAACGGCCATATTCCCTTTATTGCAAGAGCCTTCAGATCTTATTCCTGTGAGTGGGGAAGTTGCTGTCTGCAGCAGATTGGAAGATAGCCTTCGGTTTGTCCTTAGGCACTGGCTTTATGAAACTGAATGGGATCCAGAAGAGACAGCAGTAGGAGAAAAATGAGCATGCTTATTCTTGCACAGTTCTATTTCTTATCCTTTGAGTCCTCCCAGTAAAAGCTCTGTCTCTTAGCCGACATTGAGGTGTCCCTCCAGGAGTTGATTTTATTTAGTAAACTTTTTACTGAAATATAATCTATACACAGAATACATAATATACATATTATAAATGTATAGCTTGATGAATCTTCACAGAGAACACACCATGGTTTAAAAAAGCCAAATATTATTAGTAGCCAGAAACCTTCCCCAAAACCTTTTTTATCAATACTGTACCAACCCACCAATCCCACCACATGTGCAAATACCCAGGAGATCACTGTCCTGACCTTGAACACCACTGATATATTTTGTGCTTCTTTTTGAACTTTAATGGAATCAGATAGTACGTACATGTTGTGTCTGGTCTCTTTCCTGTAGTACAATGTTTGTGAGATTCACCCATCTTGTATGTAGTGGTACTGCTGTATGGTATTCCATTGTGTTAATATACCACAGTTTGTTGTTTATCTTGTTACCATATAGATGGACATTTGAGTTGTTTCCAGTTTGAGACTGTTAGAACAGGGGTGCTATGAATATTTTTCACGTGTCTTGATGAGTATATACCTAATATTAGGATTTCAGGATCAAAACATATGCAGATACTCAGTTTTGCCAGATACTGCCAGTGTTCCAAAGTTATTGTGCTGATTTACATTCCCACTAGCAGTGTTCCACATCCTTTGCTATGTTTAGTAGTGTCTTTTTCATTTAAGTCATTCTGGTGATTATGTAGTGGTAGCTCCCTGTGGTTTAATTTGTATTTCCCTGATATCTAAGGATGTCAAGTACTTTTCTGTATGATTGTTATTTGGTTGAATTTCCAGTTTTGTAAAGAATCTGTCCACTCTATCCATTTCTTATTTGTTTTTTCTAGTTGATTTGTTGGACTATTATATATGTAGATAAGAATCTTTTGTCACCTAACTATTGCAAATATTTCTTCTCACTTGGGTGTCTTACTATTTATTTAACTCTTAGGTATCTTTTGATGACTAGAAGTTCCTAAGTTTAATGCAATCTAATTTATAGTTTGTAAGCCATTTATGATTACTGTTTCTTTCTTTTCTTTTTTTTTTTTTCTTTTTTTTTCTTGAGACAGAGTCTCACTCTGTTGCCCAGGCTGGAGTGCAGTGGTGTGATCTTGGCTCACTGCAACCTCCGCCTCCCAGGTTCAAGCGATTCTGCCTCAGCCTCTCAAGTAGCTGGGACTACAGATGTGCACCACCATGCCTGGCTAATTTTTGTATATTTAGTAGAAACGGGGTTTCACCATATTGGTCAGGCTAGTCTTGAACTAACTTTGTGATCAACCCGCCTTGGCCTCCCAAAGTGCTGGGATTACAGAGGTGAGCCACTGCACCCAGCCTATGATTACTGTTTCTTATGTTCTGTTGTGGAAATCTTTGCCTACCACAAAGTCCTTAATATATTCTGTGAAGTTTTATTCTGGAAACTTTATTGTTTTACCTTTCATGGTTAAATCTATAGTTAATAAAACAGCTAAAAATATTGGAAAAATAGTTTATAGTTCTGGAATTGATCTTTGTCTATGGCATGTGGTAAAGATCAAGGTTCATATTTTTGTGTATAAATATCCAAAGGACCAAGCAGCATTTGTGGGAAATATATATCTCTTCCTCATTGCATTGTAGTGTCACCTTAGTCATAAAACAGCTAATCATATGCACGGGTCTGTTTCTGGGCTCTCTCCGATTCCATTGTTTTGTTTGTCTAATTGTTATAGCTTTATAATAACTCGATTGATTGATAGATATAGGGTCTTGCTTTATCACTAGAGTGCTGTGGTACAATCATAGTGCTCTGTAGCCTCAAATTCCTGGGCTCAAGTGATCCTTCCACATCAGTCTCCTGGTAGCTGGGACTACAGGTGTGAGCCACTGTGCCCAGTCTAGAATCAGTTTGCCAGCTTTGTTCTTCAAGATTTCCTTGGCTCTTTACATTTCCATATAAACTTTTTAGAATCAGCTTTTCACATTTCACAGAATTATCTGCTAGAATATTCCTTGGTATTACAAGAATCATAGAATCAGCTACATAATTTGTTATCTTTTAGTTACTACAGAATTTAAAGCAAACTATTTTGGTTGCCCTGATTATAATTTAAGAACAAAAGATGTCAAGTACAAAACTTTTCTCTACATTTCTGCTTTCCTCTGCTCTGTAGAAAGCACTATCTTGAACTGAACCTACTGAACTTAGTCAAGGTGGTCCTCGACTCAGATGGTTCGACTCATAATTTTTTGACTTTACAATGGGTTTATCAGGTTGAAACCCCATAGTTAAATCGAGCAGCATCTGGACTTAAGATGGTTCAGCTTACTTACAATTTTTTTTTAGTGGGCTTATCAGAGTTATTTATTTATTTATTTGTTTGTTTGAGACAAGAGTCTCTGTCACCCAAGGTGGAGAGCAGTGGCACAATCTCAGCTTCACTGCAACCACTGCCTCCCAGATTTCAGTGATTCTCAAGGGATTACAGGTGCCTGCCACCACGCCTGGCTCATTTTTGTATTTTTAGTAGAGACAGGGTTTCACCACGTTAGCCAGGCTGGTCTCGAACTCCTGACCTCAGGTGATCTGCCTGCCTCGACCTCCCACAGTGCTAGGATTACAGGCATGAGCCACCACACCCGGCTGCTTATCAGAATTTTAAATGCAGTTGTTTTCTAACCATGCTTCTCCCACTTCCAAACTCTAAATCTTATTTTTATTTTATCCTGGTTCTAAGTTATTCCTCAGGTAACTTATGTCAAAGTATTAACTGATGATGATGAAGGGTCTATTATTTTAATAATGAAACTTACTAAATCTGATCTGATCTGTTAGACCTGCTTCACTAGAATGGGGCAGAATGCTAGCACTTGTTGAATTCATGCTGGGGTCATTCACTGTGTTAGGCTAGTAATAGCAATTTGATGTTTCATCTTTGAAACATTGCTTGCCTTTCTACTAAATTTTCATTTTGACCAATTGTGCCTGCCCCATCCTTCTCAAATACTTTTGAACTGATCTGTACAAAATATCACAGCAGAGACCACATGCTCTAATAATAAGAAAAGTTTTCCCCCATTATTGTACTACTTTAAAATGGGTAATTTTTGTTCTTATTTTGGTTGCAGTTATATGGGTATTTTTGAAATGTTGATTAAGTATCATTCCCTATTTTGATTAGAAAATATATGCCAGATATGATGGGTAATGGCTCCCCCTTGTGACACAGTCATTTATGTCATGTTTAGATTGCCTCAGAATGTCCTGGAGGCCTTGTTTTTAAAAATAAGGGACTCTTGCCGGGCGTGGTGGCTCACGCCTGTAATCCCAGCACTTTGGGAGGCCGAGGCGGGTGGATCACGAGATCAAGAGATCGAGACCATCCTGGTCAACACGGTGAAACCCCGTCTATACTAAAAATACAAAACATTAGCTGGGCATGGTGGCGCGTGCCTGTAATCCCAGCTA
>NW_022436947.1:38521543-38562698 GCF_009761245.1 Sapajus apella
AAAAAAAAAATAAATAAATAAATAAGGGACTCTTCTCCCCACACCCTAAAAAAAAAAAAACCTCAGCAGAATTGAACCAACCGCTTCTGCTCCTACCCTCTCAATTTTTTGGCTCTAATAATGATCCTGTTTTTGTATTTTCTTCACATTGGTGCTGATACAAGCTAAAAATATCTATTATATTTATTGTGGATCACTATGAAAGTATTCTGAGGAACTTTTAATATCTTGGAATGTTGATAGGTATACTAAAACAGCCACACACACACACTCACTCTGCAGTCCAAAATAGTGTAATGCTGGACCAAATAAGTAATATTTGTTTGCAGTGGTACTCTTCGGAAACTTTAATAGCTGGTGTGCATGATGAGCCTCCTAAACAAGAAGGGTTTTCCAGACTTAGTAGACTGTAGAGCTCTCTCTTCAGGGAACATGTTTTGGGAAACACCAGGTTGTTTCAAGTGAGTTGTTTTTTGGGGCTTTAAAAAAAATTACTTATTATTATATTTGCCTATTCCCCTGTTGCAGCAGTTTTCATAATTTACATAAAACAGTAGCAAATCTTATAGATTTGTTTTAGACAGCATATCTTCTGTTAAGAATAGGCTACTTTTTTCTCTTTGTAGCAAGCCAACCTCAGAATCCTAAGGTTTTTCTTTTTAAAGATGGCATTATATGAGTAGAATATTAGTTTAAACAGTTATTTCATTTTCTGTTAACCAAAGCTGCTGAGATATTGGTATCGACACTTAACTGGCAGTGGGTATGATAGGTCTCCTACTTCTGCCTTCTTCTTTCCCTTTATAATATTTATAGAGAATTTATACAAGGGGAAAAGTGAAAATGTGGCTATGATGGTCGTGGAGTTTTGTGGGGAGAGATAGAAGATTTAGATTAAATATGTTATATTTTTTCTGAAGGCCATTATTTAAATATAAGCTTTTCCAAAGATATTAAGTATCATGCCTGTCCTTTATTGTGTTCTGTTTGAGAGATCTATATAACTAGATTAAGAGGAACTATATGTATAATCTTTATAATTCAGTGCATTTCTTTTTTTAGAAAGCAAATATATTTTATTATTTTTTATTTAATTTATTTTTTGAGACTGAATCTTGCTTTATCACCCAAGCTGGAGTGCAGTGGCATGCAGTGGCGCAGTCTTGGCCCACTGCAACCTCCGCCTCCCTGGTTCAAGCATTCTTATGCCTCACCCTCCCGAATAGCTGGGATTACAGGCACCTGCCACCATGCCTGGTTAATTTTTGTATTTTTAGTAGAGATGGGGTTTCGCCACATTGGCCAGGCTGATCTGGAACTCCTGACCTCAAGTGATCTGCCCGCCTGCACCTCCCAAAGTGCTGGGATTACAGGCGTGAGCCACCGCGCCTTCCCTATATTTTAAAGCAGTGATGTGTTTTGACTTTTTTCAGGTTAATTTTTTAACTATATCAGAAAACTGGTTTGATTAATGTTTACTGAAGTGAATAAAAGCAAATATAGTAAGCTCACATGGAGAGTCATCAGGGTGTGAGGTTTTCCAGATAAGTGATTTTTTTTTAGAAAATGGAAATACAGTTTTAAGTACCAAGATTTTATATAAAAATATCTTTTTTACTGAACATATGCAACATAATGTAACTTTATTTTCAGTATTGGTTTGCCATTATTACAATTCAGATATGTTAGGGCAGCTGCAGCTATGCTTACCCTTTGCCCCTCCTTCCCCTTCTAAATTTGTGGTTTCTTTTCCTTTATGATTTTAGATAGTAGTTATAATAATTGTGCCTAATATAGGAATGGATATGTTTCTTAAGAAGAGGACCTTTTATGAGCCATGGTCTTTGTGACATTTACTTTGACCATTTAGAGATTCTTCTTATCTGTTACCTCTCCCTCCTCACTGCCCTTGAGTTCTTTGCAGTCTGATATAGTCTGGATAGGTGATTTGTAGAGAATTGAGGCTTGATGTTTTTTTGTGTGTGTGATATTGCTGATTTAACTTTATTCTATGTAATAGGTGGATTGTGGATATTTGGTGTATAGTTTTGCAACAAAACAGGTGTCACCAAAATCAGGAAGTATTTACATAATTGTGAAAACCATGTGGATTTCATTCATTCATTCATTCATTCATGGAGTCTTGCTCTGTCGCCCAGGCTGGACTGCAGTGGCATGATCTCAGCTCACTGCAACCTCTGCCTCCCGGGTTCAAGCAATTCTCATGCCTCAGTCTCCTGAGTAGCTGAGACTACAGGTGCAGACCGCCATGCCCGGCTAATATTTCGTATTTTAGTAGAGACAGGGTTTCACCATGTTTCTCAGGCTGATCTCAAACTCCTGAGCTCAGACAATCTGCCCGCCTCGGCTTCCCAAAGTGCTGGGATTATAGTTGTGAGCCACCACGTCTGGCCTCTTACATTTTATTTTAACGGCTTAAGTACCATCATGTATTTTGTCAAGAGGTATGTACTTTTTAAATTGGAAACATTGTTGTGTGTAATTTGCCGTAATAGTTACAAATGATGGTCTGAAATATTGGGTTATTAAACTAGAAATCTGTATAAAATGATACATAATTAAAAGTTATATTACAATGTATTTTAAAATGTAATACTTTTACAGATTAAGATTTTGATGACTTCAATTTAATTTTTAAAATTTGGTTTGAGTTTAAATATGTTTCTTCAGGTGGGTGATCATAGTTTTATCTTTACTATTGGAGAATAAATGTTTTGGAAGATAATTGCTGTTTTGTTTTAAACATGTGATAGCTAAGCGATTTTTTTTTTTTTTTTTTTTTTTTTGAGACGGAGTTTCACTCATGTTACCCAGGCTGGAGTGCAATGGCACGATCTCGGCTCACCGCAACCCCCGCCTCCTGGGTTCAGGCAATTCTCCTGCCTCAGCCTCCTGAGTAGCTGGGATTACAGGCACGCACCACCATGCCCAGCCAATTTTTTGTATTTTTAGTAGAGACGGGGTTTCACCATGTTGACCAGGATGGTCTCGATCTCTTGACCTCGTGATCCACCCGCCTCGACCTCCCAAAGTGCTGCTGGGATTACAGGCTTGAGCCACCGCGCCCGGCCTCGCTAAGCGATTTTATAAAGGACAATTTCCTACTAGAATTTATTTTTGGTTTTATTAATGGGACAGTGGGATCTACTTTACAGTTTTTGTATATTTTGGTTAAAAGAGAGAGATTTATACTTTTGTTATAATAAGTTATTTGTGAAAGTGAATTTTACATATCATCTGTATGTTTTATATATGTTTTGCCATGAGGTAGGAAGAACTAACTAAAAATTCAATTAGGATATTTAGCAATATAATCTGTATTACTTCACTTTAAAAATTCAGGGTCTCTAAAAAATCCTTTGAAATATTTATGAATTTTAATAGGACCATACTTTAAAATGATCAACAAAAGATACAGCCTTTTCTTAGGTAGTGCCCAAACTAGACATAGAATGGGGGGAAAATAGTTTTTTGATTTATTCTGTCTATTGTGTTAAAAATTTTTTTTGAGACAGAGTTTCACTCTGCTGCCAGGTTGGAGTGCCAGTGGCGTGATCTTGGCTCACTGCAAGCTCCGCCTCATGGGTTCAAGTGATTCGCCTGAGCCTCCGAAGTAGCTTGGACTACAGGTGTGCACCACCACACCCAGCTAATTTTTGTATTTTTAGTAGAGACGCAATCTCACCATGTTAACCAGGATGGTCTTGATCTCTTGACCTTGTGATCCACCCGCCTCAGCCTCCCAAAGTGTTGGGATTACAGGCATGAGCCACTGTACCTGGCATATTATGTTAAAAATTTTAATGTTTAGGTCTATACTAATTTAGACATGTTTTGTTCTATTTTTAAATAAGCAAAATTTATAAACTTGGAAATTAATATAATTGTGTAATTTGAATGAAATGAGATGGTTAGGTCAGTAATACTTCTTCAGTCAATGAAATAATTATTCTAACCTGAAATAGCATCATCTGGTCAAATTAAAATTAGTAAATAAAGTTTTTGAGTTATTACACAGCATATGATTTGTCTGTATATTACCACCCAAGTTTTACCCATTCTTTTCCTGTTAGTTTCTGATATATGTTTTTACTCACATTTAAATATATAAATTTTACACTACGAGGACTGAATGTTAAATTTGTTATCAATTAGTTCTGGTTTTATGATTATTGTATTTATCTCCTAATCTTTATAGTTTAATAATGTTATAGTTTTTTTGGTTTTATCTTTCTTTGTAGAATGGAAGTAGTTATCTGAATTGCAAGATGAGGTAGAACCCAACTATTTCAATTATACTTGAGAAATGGATTATTTCATGTATAGTATGACTTTTTAAAACTACTAGATTAATTGAAAGTTAGTTGTGCTTCACATTTTAGAAGAATTCACTTACTGAAAATTCTTTTCCTTTTCCACAGTCATCCCCTCCCGCCAAGATAAACTGCCCAAATTCTTTAGCTGATCGTTGTTGATACTGTGATGTTGTAGAATGAACCAACTCAGTGGCACGGACTTATTTGATTCTGGCTTTGTTAGAACTAAGTTAGTGTCTTAGATATCTGATTATAACAAGATACGGAAATTTATGCACAGAAAATTTACTTATTTGTATAAAGTGGAAATAATAGTACCTCTCTAATTTGACTTTTTTTTGGGTCTCACTGTTGCTCAGGCTACTCTTGAACTCATGGGCTCAGGTGATCCTCCTGCCTCTGCCTTCTGGGTAGCTGGTATTACAGTTTCATGCTACCACCCCTAACTCTAATTTGACTTTTTAGATACATTTCAAAGCACTTGGAAAATCTGTGTTTTACAGTATCCGTTGTTGATTTCACTTTCTACATAGCTATGGTCTCTCAAAATTCCTTATGGCCATTTGCAGATCCAAAACTTAGAATCTCAGAATCACTTAACAGATTTGATGTGTTATATTCTGGCAAATGTGCTAGAGTTCAGATTGATACCTTTAGCTTCTTTGTTAGACTACATTACAGAAATGCATACTGATCACTGAATTTCTTATTGGAGTGCTAATAATGCCGCTAAACATCTAGAGCCTGAACACTGTTGTAGAGTTAGGTTTTAACTTTTAGCTTTCTCAATATAGGACATGATAGGAATTTTTAGGAGACAGGAAAAAGATGAGACAATGAGTACAAGATGGAGGCACAAGTCCCAACTGTTCTTTTTTGTTTTTTGAGACAGAATCTTGCTCTTTTGCCCAGGCTAGAGTGCAGTGGCGTGATCACAGCTTACTGCAGCCTTGACTTCCCAGGCTCAAGATAGCCTGCCTCCTCTCAAAGTGCTAGGATTATAGGCCCTTAATTTTCTAACTTATAGGAATGTTTTGTGGTTCTGAGAAGTCAATTTGTAACAGTTTAGGAAAACGTAAGCTTGGAAATTTGGTGAATTTATTAAAGAATTAATGTCATTATTAAACCGCCTTGCTGATTATAATAACAAATGAGATTCTTTGTCTTAAATGATTTTGTTATGAAAAGATGTAGATTGGGGTTTACTTTGTTACATTGTGATACTCTTACCAGCCATAATTGTAAGGATTCAACTTTTAATGTGACTCTCTTTTATAATTTTAATGTGACTATATTTTATAATCTGTGTCTATGATGTGATGAAAGTTGACTATCCATGTTTGTCTGAAATACAAGACTTACAGTTTTAAGACAGATAGTCCTGGGAAAACTGAGATAAATTGGTTTCCTAAATTTTGTGTCCACAAAGGCTATTTCAGAGAAAGACAATTAGAATTTTGCTTATTATTTGGCTGTCAGAAGGAGTTGTTTTGCTTGAAGACAGACTCAACTTGTTTACTAGAGTTATTATATAGAAAATACATAGGTTTCTTTGTCAGGATTTAAATATGCTGGCAAAAATACAGTTATCAATGAATCCTGAGATATAAATGGCTTTGTTTTGGCTCTTTGAATGCCACCCATTTGCTAGCATTATGGCAGGTAAGTTTATATCATTATCAAGTTTTCTTCAGTAATCTGTTATAAAACATTCCAGTTAAGAAACCAAAGCTCAAGGAATATAAATGATTTCTGAAAGTCACATAGCTGATACATAGCAAAGGCAGATTTGGATCTTAGGATTCCTGATTCTTAATTTCTAGTAGTTTCTCACGACAGTTAATAACAGATATATAAACTGGATCCTAGTTAATACGGTAAGATCAGAAAAGAAGAGCATCCCTGGTGGCGTTTTAGACAGATAAGCCACTGGTGATGGTTAAATGTTTTCGGAGGGTATAGTTTTGAAAATTTTGATTAAAAGATACGAACTTCATTACGCTTTAGAAAAATGCAGGTACACCAACTTTTGAATATTCAGATAATGATTTCCTCTCTTCTAGGGAGATGTTGTCTAGAATTAATGTTTATTTGTCATAACTAGAAAAATGCAGGTACACCAACTTTTGAATATTCAGATAATGAGTTCCTCTCTTCTAAGGAGATGTTGTCTAGAATTAATGTTTATTTGTCATAACTGTGTTTTCATAAGCAGCATGTAGGAATAGAGAAGGTAAAATAGCATTAGTGCAAGTTCTATTTTTAAAATGCTTATCTGTTACTGTTAGTGAAGTTTTTTTTTTTTTTTTGGCTTTCCTCATATGATACAATATTCTGAGATAATAATTTACTGTTACACAATGAATGATAGCAAGCATTATCTTATGTGTAACTTTTAATTAAATCCATATTCTTCAGGTAAAAAGAACGTATTCTCATGGTACTTACAGAGCTGGCCCAATGCGACAAATAAGCTTGGTGGGAGCAGTTGATGAAGAAGTAGGAGATTACTTCCCTGAGTTCCTTGACATGTTGGAAGAGTCACCATTTTTAAAAGTAAGAAATAATCTGTCATGGGATTAGAGTTGTTTTGTTTTTGTTTTTAAAAAAGGCAAGAAAAACTAATATGAGTAATCTGACTTGGGAGTATTTCTTTCATGCTACATGCAATATAAATGAATGGCTGTTCCAGAATTAGAAACATTTTGGCTTTATTTGAACTGGAGGGAATGAGGGCAAGAGATGGGAAACGGGAGTAATTCTTGTGTATTGTGTACATGTCGTATCTCAGGTCCTAATTGTAATGGCAAAGCTAAGTGGTGGACCATGAAATTGAAATAACACCTGTTACACTTTAGGAAATTAGTTGCCATGTGTTAATCAGCTCTTAGGAAGTACAGGAAGGATTCTACTAAAAATGTTTAAGACAAAGGAACGGCAGTTTAGCATTGTGGAAAACTGGCCTGTGAAATTACACATCCATATTTTAGCCTTGGCTCTGCCTATCTGGGTTGGACAAGCCATTTAAGCTTTCTGGGCTTCAGTTTCATCATCCATAAAATGTTTAGGCAATGTAGGCAAAGACCCCTTTATTTTAGTTATTTATTTTTTTGAGACAGTTTCACTCTGTATCCAGGCTGGAGTGTAGTGGTGCACTGTGGACCCATGACCTCCCTGGGCTCAGATGGTCCTCGCATCTCAGCCTTCCAAGTACCTGGGATTACAGGCACATGCCATCACACCCAGCTAACTTTTGTATGGTTTTTTTTTTGTGGAAATAGGGTTTCACCAAGTTGCTCAGGCTGGGCTTGAACTCTTAGGCTCAAGTGATCCTCCTGTGTTGGCCTCCCAAAGTGCTGGGATTACAGGTGTGAGCCACCATGCCCGCCCACCCATAGTCCCCTTTAATTTTGCAGCAAGATTCCTTTCTTTTCTTTTTTTTTTTTTTAAACAGCTTATTCATTTTCAGAAAATATTTCTTATTGTGAGCTGCTGTGGCTATCCCACTGAGAGAGGGATCTCTGAACTGTGTAGTTAGGTTAATTATTTAATCAGCAACTCAAAGGTCAGTGCAAAACTACACTGAAATTCAGGGTCCAGGTGAGCAACAGAATGTGACAAGATTTCTAATACTCACCACATAATCTATTGGACATCTCTTCTTTTATCACTTCTGCTTGCTTGGTGTTTTTACTCTATATGTGCATATATCTTTTCTATTCCTTTTGTCTTTAACCCTGTTCCATTCCCTTTTCCTTTTTAAACTTTTTGTTGCCTTTCTACTTCTCTCAGGTAGTCACATCATGGAATTAGGTTGCATTTATAATTGAATTATATTTAAAAAGTATCAAGTATTATTTAAATGGTTGCTTCAAATTTAATTTTCAAAGCACATGAACTTAAATCCATTATTTCTTTTTCTTTCTTTGTTCCTTTGTCTTTCTTCTTCTTTTTTTTTTTTTTTTTTTTAAGTAACGGAGTCCTGCTATGTTGTACAGGCTAGTTTTGAAGTACTAGGCTCAAGCAGTCCTGCTTCAGTCTCCCAAAGTGCTGGGATTACAGACGTGAGCCACCTGCACCCAACCTAAATGCATTGTTTCTAAAGAAATTTGACAATCCTTTTTGAAAAGAGGGTGTGCAGTGAATTTTTTTTTTTTTTTAATTTTGTTCTCCACATTCCATGAACAGTGGCCATCAGTTTCCTCCTTCTCTCTTTTTTTTGTTTGGGATGGGGTCTCACTCTGTCATACAGGCTGCAGTGCAGTGGCATGATCTCAGCTTACTGCACCCTCTGCCTCCCAGGTTCAAGCGATTCTCGTGCCTCAGCCTCTTGAGTAGCTGGGATTACAGACACGTACTACCACACCTGGCTAATTTTTTTGTATTTTTAGTAGAGACGGGGCTTCTTCATGTTGCCCAAGCTGGTTTCAAACTCCTGGGCTCAGGTGATCTGCCTGCGTCAGCCTCCAAAAGTGCTGGGATTACAGGCGTGAGCCACCGTCCCCTGCTGCCTTCTTCTCTTTTCTGTTTCCTCCTTCCCTTCTTTCTGTCTGTCTTTTTCTTTTTGTTTGTTTTTGAGACGGAGTCTCACTCTGTTGCCAGGCTGGAGTGCAGTGGCACAATCTCGGCTTACTACAACCTCTGCCTCCTGGATTCAAGCGATTCTCCTGCCTCAGTCCCCCAAGTAGCTGGGACTATAGGCACCTGCCACCACACCCTGCTAATTTTTGTATTTTTAGTAGAGACAGGGTTTCACCTTGTTGGCCAGGATGGTCTCAATCTCTTGATCTCGTATCTGCCTGACTCGGCCTCCCAAAGTGCTGGGATTAAAGGCGTGAGCCACCTAGCCCAGCCTTGTTCTTTCATTTTAAAATACTTAATTTCTGGTTTAAGCCAATAACCTCTTCAAGAAACTGAAAGAAATGTGTTTTGATTTTGTTTTGGTTTTCGTTTTTATTGATCATTAAAGAGGTATCCAGTTTTTAAATTCAAATTTAATTGTTCATTTTTATAGATTATTATGAGAGCACTTGCTTATTTCATTTGTTAACATCATATGATCCATTTGGTAGATGGAAGAATAACAAATGATGAATATAGTGAATCATACCTCTAGCAAGGTAGAAGGACAGAACCATCCAAGCATAATTATTTTCTTGGTGTGTTTGAAACAGTTTTTTGAAGCAAAGTATATCAATATATAGGGATATATTCAGTATTACGTATTTCAGGTTAAGTATAAATCTGTGTATGAAAGCATGTCAGGGGAACATATATACTTGAAGATACATTTTGAAAATAATTGCTATCTACGTAATTATTTGTCTCCAGTGTACACTGCCATGGGGGACGCTATCTAGTTTAAAGTTACAGAGTCGAAAAGATAGTGATGATGGTCCTATCATGTGGGTTCGTCCAGGAGAACAAATGATCCCTGTGGCTGATATGCCAAAGTCACCTTTCAAAAGGAAAAGGTATGTTGTATACAAATTTTTATTGGAGGAGATGAGTGTTTGTATGTTGGGGTTTGTACGTTAGTTGAAAATTGGAGGAAGGAAGAAGGCAAAGTTTACAGCATAATTGGAATATAAATTTGAAAATAGCTATCTATGCTAATATAATTTGTTATAAAATCTAAAATGTAAATAAGGCATGAGAAATGTAGGCAATGACAATAAACTAATGATGAATGGAAAAAATGTCATTTATAAGATATAAACTATTTTAGAATGAATTTAATAATATTCAGAACCTGTACTAAGAAGACTAAAATATTTTATGGAGAATATAAAATAAGATCAGAACAAATGGAAAACCCTACTGTGTTCTGGATTGGGTAAAAATGATAGTTCTTTAAAATTTTTTGCATTTCAGTTGAACTAACACTTCCAGTCCTGGATAAAATGATTTTAAAATTTTTAAGGAAGTAAACTTTTCAGTGAAAGAGAAGATAAGTGAGAGGGAGCTTATGATACAGGATATTAAAAGTCACTACAAAGTTTAAATAGATCATTGGAATAAGAGTCCAGAAATAGATCTGAATATATTGGGAACTTAATATATGAGATAGGTGGGAAGAGGAAGATGTATTTAATGAAAAATGCTGGCATAATTGGCAGTCCATCTGAAATAAAACAAAGGCAGAGCCCCTACCTTATACCAGAAGTAAAGTAGAGAATTAAGCATCACAGATAAAACAGTTAAAATATTAGAATAAAATTTTTTAAGTCTGGAAGAGACTTTCTTAAGCAAGACCAAACAGTGCAGTGGCAACAGTATTTAGGAGGGAAGCGACATCAACAGTGAAGTTCAAAACTGTGACAGACTGGACTAAAACATTTGTAACTCATGACAGACCAAAGTTAATGTAAAAAGAACATTCTCAAGTGTAAACAACCCAGTAGAAAAATAAACCTCAGGTAGTTGTTTATTTTAAAAGAACTGTGAGATATTTTTAACTATTATATTGGCAAAAATTATCAACATAGCAATAATACAGGCTGGTAGGTATGTGAAGAAACAGTTTATAATATATTGTGGACTGGAGGGTGAGCTGCTGTAATTTTGTTAAAGTAATCTGGCAATAGCTCATAAAATTTAACATATAACTCTTTGATCTAGCACTGCTGCTTTCATCCCAAGAAATAAAAACTCTAAAGGTAAATAAATTTGTGGTAAGAAAAACATTTTAAAATGGTCTGAATGCCTCTCAACAGGTGAATGGTTGAATAGATTTCATACATTCTTATTAAAGAGTATAGTGAGGCTGAGTGCAGTGGCTCACGCCTGTAATCCCAGCACTTTGGTAGGCTGAGGTGGGTGGATTACCTGAGGTCAGGAGTTCGAGACCAGTCTGGCCAACATGGTGAAACCCCATCTCTACTAAAAATAAAAAATCGGCCAGATATGGTGCCACATGCCTGTAATCCAGTTTCTCAGGAGGCTGAGGCAGGAGAATTGCTTGAGCCCAGGAGATGGCGGTTGCAGTGAGCTGAGATCACGCCACTGTACTCCAGCCTGGCTGACAGACCAAGACTCTGTCTAAAAAAAAAAGAGTAAAGTGAAATAAGCCAGGTGCAGCGGCTCATGCCTGTAGTCCTAGCATTTTGGGAGGCCGAGGTGGGAGGATAACTCGAATCCCATGAGTTTAGGACCAGCCTGAGCAACGGAGTGAGACTCTCCCTCTACAAAATAAAAATAAAAATATTTAGCTAATGTGGTACATGCCTGTATCCCTAACTACTCGGAAGGCTGAGTCAAGGACTGGTTGAGCCCAGGAGTTTGAGACTGCGGTGAGCTATGAGTACATCACTTCACACTCCAGCCTGCGTGACAGAACCAGACCCTGTCTTTAAAAAAAAAAAAAAAAAAAGAATATGGTGAAATAGTTAAAATAAGAGTTTTAAAAAATATATTGCTCTGGATGGATATTCATGACATTTCAAAACAGCCAAATGTAATGTGTCTAGTATGATTTTGTTTTTATCCAAAGAAATAAATAACAAAACCCTTCTATGTGTGATTTAGTATTTATGTGAGCACAGAGAAAAGTGTGGAGAAAATGTACATTAGGTTAACGTTGATTGGAATGGATGGAGGTGGTGCTAGGAGAGATTATAGCTTTTTCTTTAGATAACTAAAGGTGATTTTACTAGTTACAGTGATTATTAAGTTAAAAAGAAAACAGGGGAAAAAGTGATTGAGTAAACTCTGGGTTGCATAATGTCAGGGACTCTGTTGGGTTTTTTACTAATGTGTCTCTAGCACCTAAACACAGTGTCTTGTACTTAATATTTATTGGATGAATAAAATTTTACAGTTTAATTTATAAATTAGTAGTAAATGGTAAAAATCACTGTGTTCCTCAGTGATTCCTAATTTTTTTTTAAGAATTTATGGATCATTTTGAGAATCTGAAAGTCTTTCCTCAGAACAATACAGATAAACACACACTTTTAGATGTAATTTAAGCGGGTTCACCACCACCTTGAGGAACTTCCATTCACTTTAGGGTATATAACCCATGGTTTATGCGATGATAATAATAGTCTGACAAAAACAGTGTGTCAGGCACTGTGCCAAGTGCTGTATATGTGTGAATTCATTAGAATTTAGTATTTATGAAACTAAATCTCTGGGTTTGAGAACCTGTTAGGTTTACACAGGAAGCAACATCATGTAGCATTCTGACACATGTACAACATTAATCACAAAGGGCCAAAAAAAATTATATGTTTATATGTAATAAGACTGTAATACAGGGGTGCACACAGAGCAGTTAAATAAAAAAGATTAAGGGTGGGAGAGTAGAGAGCCAGTAAGGAAGAATGATCCCTGTGAAGATAGACAAGGATGAGAGGAGACAATTATGGGGGTAATCCAGAGTTGTGTCTGGAAGAAACAAAAGCCATACAGGAACATAAATAAAATGATGATTCTCAGCCAAAGAAACTCTTCTTACCTGTTTCCTTGCTTACACCAAAATTGGAGAGGTTTCTGCAATGAGTAAGGCTAAGTAGGCAGCAAATTCTGCATACATATTCATTCTAGAAGGAAAATGGTGGAGGAGAGTGCCAGCGGGAAATGGCTATCTTCAAGACAGAGCTAAGGATTTCCTTTCTACCTCCAATAAACCATGCATGTTTTGTGGAAGCACTTATTGCTGGGTGCTTTCTTGCTAAATCTATTTTTTTGATCCTTCCTTTCACTAGACTATAAACTCCCGCAAAAGTAGGGTCCTCATCTGTCATATTCACTAGCGCCAGTTCCTAGATAGTACCTACCACATAGTATGTGTCCTATAAATATTGAATTAATGCATTTTTAAAAGTTACCCATTTCAGTTATACACACACACACACACACACACACACACACACACACATATATATATATATATATATATATAAATGTATATAAAAAATCTTGTGTTACCCAATTGATCTGAGTGAGGGCATGGTACCCAGCCCGAGGTAAATATTCTGGGTATAGGGAAACATGGGTAAATACCACCATTTGTAATTTAATTTTTTATCCATGTAATTTCCTTACAGTTGTCACTTTTGTTAAGGTATATTAGAAAAATGAAGGTATCGTATATGTGTTTTTGTTTGTTCTTGTAGAATTTGACTTGACAGCAGATTTCATACTTTTTTGTCTGAATTATATAATTATTGAATGATGGCAGTTGTCGCTATAGAAATGTATTTTTTTTTTTTTTTAAACCAGAACTACCAATGAAATAAAAAATCTTCAGTACCTACCTCGAACAAGTGAGCCCCGTGAGATGCTCTTTGAAGACAGGACAAGAGCTCATGCAGATCACATAGGACAAGGTTTTGAACGACAGACTACAGCTGCTGTTGGAGTGCTGAAGGCTGTGCACTGTGGAGAGTGGTATATATAACTACTGCTGTTTTAATGAAAGAATTTCTTGGCTTCTACAATTTTACTTGGAAAGTCTTAGTAATTCCTCCTTACTATGGGAAAAAAACTTGAATTTTTTACCTGTATTTGGATATCTTAATTGTATAATTGTTTTCAAGATTTTAAAATCCTAGAATCTAGGTTTAGTCATTTGGGTTAACTAGAATAATTAATTTCATGTGTTAAGTGACTAGATGTGAAAAAAATTAAGGCAAAAGAAAAACTAAGGCTTACCTGCTGCTTATTGTATGCCTTTTTACAAATATTGTTAAATTTAATTTTTCTCAACTACTTTTTACCCCATATTTATCATATAAGGAAACTGAGGCTCAGAGCTGTCAAATAATTTTTTTTTACAGTCATATAGTTAATAAGTGGTAGAGCTGAGACTTATTTCAATCTGATTCCATACTCTTTTGTTTTCTCTTCCTCCTGCTTTGCTATACTTTTTCTAAGGTGTGGTTTCTCTTTATTATGTATTTGCTTTTCTGTATTCTTTTTTTTTTTTTTTTCAGTTTTGTTTACAAGTTTCACTTTGAATATTTTGACAGATTAAAAAATGGATTATTCTATTGAATATACTGAGGTGTCATCTCATACATTAAGTAACTTTACGTGTATTAAACTGATAAAAATACAAAGCAAAGTTATTGTAATTTTGCAGCCAGGCATGATGGCTCATGCCTGTAATCCCAGCACTTACGGATGCCGAGGCTGGTGGATCAGCTGAGGTCAGGAGTTCAAGACCAGCATGGACAACATGGTGAAACCTTGTCTCCACTAAAAATACAAAAATTAGCTTGGGGTGGTGGTCGGCATCTGTAATCCCAGCTATAGGGAAGGCCTTGAGACAGGAGAATTGCTTGAACCCAGAAGGCGGAGGTTCCAGTGAGCCAAGATCATGCCATTGCACTGCAGCCTAGGCAACAAGAGCAAAACTCCGGCCCCTAACAAAAAAAAAAAAAAAAAAAAAAGAGATAATTTTGCTTGCTTAGACTTTTGTTTTCCAAAATCAAGTATTGTTTGGGTATGAAACATGAGTTAGGATATGCTATTTTGCTTATCAGAGCCATTTAAAAAAATTTTTTTTTAAATAAGACAGAAGTCCTTATTCTGTTGCCCAGGCCAGAGTGCAGTGGTACTGTCGTGGTTTACAGCAGACTTGACCACCCAGGCTCAAGCAAGCCTCCTGCCTCAACCTCCTGAGTAGCTAGGACTACAGATACATGCCACCACATACAGTGAATATTTGTTTACTTTTACATTTTTTAAAAATTTTTATTACTCTTCCTTGCAGAGCAGGACTCATAGGCAGTATGTCTAGAGTTGGCCTATTTTTAAATTTTTTGTAGAGATAGGGTCTTGTTACATTGCACAGGCTGGGATCCCAAAGTGCTGGGATTACAGGCAGGAAACACTGCACCTGGCCTTATTAGAGCAGTTGAAGTTAAGGGGAAAAAAAGGTAAAAACAGGCTGGGCACAGTGGCTCACGCCAGTAATTCCAACACTTTTGAAGGCTGAGGTGGGCAGATCACTTGAGGTCAGGAGTTCAAGACCAGCTTGGCCAACATGGTAAAGCCTCTCCTCTACTAAAAATACAACAAGTAGCTGGGCATGCTGGCGCTCGCCTATAACCCCAGCTATTTGGGAGGCTGAGGCACGAGAATCGCTTGAACCTGGGAGGTAGAGGTTGCAGTGAGCCAAGACCATGCTGCGTTTCACAAATTTTGCTATCGCATTTTCATTTCAGTTGAGGTTATCTCTAATTCTTGTTTGATTTCTTTTTTAACCCATGGGTTAGAGAAGTGTTGTTTGGTTTCCAATATTTGAGGATTTTTTCCCCCAGATTTTTGTTGTTTTTCATTTCTAATTTAATTTCCCGTGGTCAGAGAACATATTCTTATGATTTTAGTCCTGAATTTCTTGGGGTTTGTTTTATGGATCATCTTGATGAATTTTTTTATGTCCACTTTTAAAAATGTGTATTTTGGCTAGGTATGGTCACTCACCTCTGTAATCCCAGCACTTTGGGAGGCCAAGGTGGGTGGATCACCTGAGGTCAGGAGTTCCAGACCAGCCTGAGCAACATGGTGAAACCCATCTCTACTAAAAACACAAAAATTAGCTGGACATGGTGGCACATGCCTATAATCCCGTCTCCTCGGAGGCTGAGGCATGAGAATCACTTAAACCTGGGGAGGTGGAGGTTGCCGTAAGCTGAGATTGCACCACTGCACTCCAGCCTGGGTGACTGAGTGAGACTCCGTCTCAAAAAAAGTGTATTTTGCTATTATTTGGGATATAGTGCTCTATAAATTAAGAGCAATTAAGTCAACTCTGTTAATAATGAGTGTGGTTCATGTCTTTTATAGTCTCACTTATTTTTGTCTACTTGTTATTTTAACTTTGACATTGGATTTGTCTAATTTTCCTGTCAGTTTTTCTAGTTTTTGCTCTATTTTTTTCTTTTGTGACAGCTTTATTAAGCCATAATCACATATCATATAATTCACCCATTTAAAGTATACAAATGAATAGTTTTTAATATATTCACAGAGTTGTGGCAACTACCACTAAAATTATAGAGAACATTTTCATCACCTCAAAAAGAACCTACACCCTTTAGTTATTGCCTCCCCAATCCTCCATTCTCCATCCTCCTAACCCCCCACTAATATACTTTCTGTCTGTATATATATGTCTGTTAACATCTAATAAATGGAATCATATAACATGTGGTCTTCTGTAATTAGCTTCCTTCACTTAGCATAGTGTTTCGAAGGTTGTTCCATATATTTTGAAGTTGTGTTCTTAGGCAAGTACACATGTAGAGTTGTTATTTCTTCTTGATGACTTGACCCCATTTTTCATCATAAAATGTCCTTCTTATACTTGGTAATATTCCTTGTCTTGAAATTAACTTTGTTAATATAGCCAATTCGGTCTTCTTATGATTGTATTTACATGCTGTATCTTTTCCCATTGTTTTTCTTTTAACTTATCTGTATGTCTATATTGTTGTTCCATGTAGATAGATATCATATAGTTGGGTCTTTTTTTTTTTTTTTTTTTTAACCCAGTGACAATCTGTCTATTGGAGTATTTAGATGATTTATATTTAATATTAGTAAATATTAGTAAATTTGGTTTTCAATTTACCATCCTGCTTTTTCCAGTTTCCTTCTTTATTCTTTTTTTCCTCTTTTCTTGTCATTTTTAAGCATTCCATTTTACCTACATAATTTGCTAAGTAGCTTATAGCTCTGTGGGCTTTTTTTATTTCTTGTTTTCAACTTACTACAATCTACTTTCAGCTAATATTAGATTTTTTTATATAATGTGTAAGAACCTTTCAGTAGTATGCTTCCATTCCCCCTCCGACCATTTCTGGCCTTCGGGCTAATTGTCATGTATTTTACTTTACATATGCTATAAGCCCTACACTGTATGTTGTTACTTTTGCTTTAAAGAATTACTTCTAAAGAGATTCTTTAAGTGAGAATAAAATCTCTTTCATATTTATCATTAGTTGTGCTGTACATTCCTTTTTATAGATCTGCATTTTCATTTAAGGATCATTTTCCTTCAGCCTGAAGAAATTCCTTTAGCAGTCTTTGTTATGCTAGGTTTCTGGTGACAGATTCTGTCAGTTTTTAATTTGAACATGTTTTTATTTCACATTTTTGGAGGATTTTTTGGTGGGTATAGAATTCTAGATTGACTTTTTCTTCCAATACTTTAAATATAGTCCATTCTCTTCAGGCTTGCATTGTCTTTGGTAAGTCTATGGTCATTCTTATTCTTCTTTCCCTGTATTATAATGTAATGCATGATTCTCAGATTTTCTCTTTTATCACTGGTTTTTAGAAATTTAGTTATGATTTGCCTTCATGTGAGTTTGTTTATGTTGTTGGGAATTTTATTCTAAAATCCACTTTTGAGCATCTCCGTAAAAATGTAATTCCTAATTGAATAATTGGAGAATTTTTTAGAATTATATTTAAAAACATGAGTAATCTCAGCAAACACCAACAGTTTATTGTTTTAGTACTTTTCTAATGAAGTCTCTTAATTTATAAAGAGTTATATAAGAGTTTTATGCATCAGTATAGTTTTATTATCTTCTGTGGAAAGAAAACATTCCCTTTTCCTCATATTTGCTTCTAATTTTTATATAGTATTTACAGCTTTAGCATTTAAATTTATGAAGCATTGATCTTATTCTTCAGATAGAACACCTAATTTTCCTGGTTTGCATAATTTACTAATCCAGATCATTATAATTTTCCAAACTCTTATGACAAATATCTATGCAAAATGAAGTCAGTTTTTAATCTGTGTTTAGGTTGAAAGTCATGGTGTTGGCCCTTTCTTTAAATATGTGAAATGGTTTTCCAATTACAGTTTGAAAGACAGTACTATGGTATTGACCATAAACTGTTTTTGCTTTGAGTTTAATAAGGACTCAAGAGAGTGAAACATTTATGGCAGATTCTTATCTCATTTTCTTTTTTAGGCCCAATCAACCCCGTATAACCAAAGATGTAATTTGTTTTCATGCTGAAGATTTCTTAGAAGTGGTTCAACGAATGCAGTTGGATTTGCATGAACCTCCACTGTCTCAGGTGTTTTTAATATACTTATTGTCTTTGGTTTAATTTTTATTATAAAGAGACTTATTTTATATTTCTTGTTTTATTATTTTTTAGTGTGTCCAATGGGTTGATGATGCAAAACTGAATCAACTGAGGAGGGAAGGCATTCGCTATGCCAGGATTCAGCTATATGATAATGACATTTATTTTATTCCAAGGAATGTTGTTCATCAGTTCAAGACAGTTTCAGCTGTATGCAGTTTAGCATGGCACATTCGGCTCAAATTATATCACTCAGAGGAGGACACTTCTCAGAATATAGCTACTCATGAAACAGCCACATCATCAGATTCCACATCATCTGTTCTTGGACCTCACACTGACAACATTATTTGTGCTGTGAGCAAAGCCTCCTTGGATTCTGTTTTTTCAGATAAACTTCATTCTAAATATGAATTACAGCAGATTAAACATGAACCTGTTGCATCTGTAAGAATCAAGGAAGAACCTGTGATTGTTAATATTCCTGAAAAGACTAGAGCAGTGAATAATATGGATGGCAAGAATGTTAAAGCAAAATTGGATCATGTTCAATTTACAGAATTTAAGATTGACATGGATTCTAAATTTGAAAATAGCAACAAAGATTTAAAGCAAGAATTGTGCCCTGGAAATCTAAGTCTAGTTGATACAGGGCCACATAGTTTAGCACATTCAAATCAAGATAAAAAAGACGATGACATTTTGTGCTAAATTTGCATATACCATCTAAAATCCTTTTAAAAAAATTTAATTATGTAATAAAGATTCATGAATTCTGAAAGCAAGCCAAGGACTTGCTCCTGTCTGTTACAAAACGTAGTTTATGTAGCTTTGTAACATTCCTCAGTGCCTGTCCATAACTGTGAAGTATCAAGCACTTAGGGCCAGATGCACTGTAAACATTGCAGGTTTAAACATAAAGGAGTCTTTAAAAAAATCATTTACGTTGTAATTTTAGGTTTTAGAATAGAGCTGACATTAACATATATATATATAAATATATAAATATATATATATATATGTGTATATATTTTGTAATATGAGCCAGAATTCTTTTTCAACAATTTAAGGCTTTTCCATAGAGCTTATTTATATCCTTTTTTTTTTTTTCCGTTTCAAATGTGTCAGCACTGTAGTGTAAATACCTTTTAAAATATCTTTTTAGTGTGATTTATACTGAAAAGTGAGCCACTTAATAAAGGTTCATATTAATATGTTTTCTGTTGAGTCTGCAAAGACAAACTGACAATTCATTTAAGTCATTTGTTTGATACATAATGATTCTGCTGGTATATCAATTTAGCATGGTAATGGAGTGCAAATGTATGTAATTCAAATCTAGTAAATATTTAAATTCTCTACACAGTGCAGGCTTTTTTTTTTTTTTTTTGAGACGGAGTCTCGCTCAGTCACCAGGCTGGAGTGCAGTGGTGTGATCTCAGCTTACTGCAACCTCCGCCTCCCAGGTTCAAGCGTTTCTCCTGCCTCAGCCTCCCGAGTAGCTTGGACTACAGGTGCATGCCACTACGCCCAGCTAGTATTTGTATTTTTAGTAGAGATGGGGTTTCACCGTGTTGGCCAGGATGTTCTCTATCTCTTGACCTTGTGATCCACTCGCCTTGGCCTCCCAAAGCGCTGGGATTACAGGCGTGTGCCATAGTGCCCAGCCTGTGCAGGCCTTTTTAACAACCAAGACTCAAGAAAATGTGCATCTGTGTGTGTGTGAGTGTATATATGTATATCATATTTTGCAAAATTTTCATAAATTGATGAGTAAGATCAATATGTGAAATTTCTTAGCCCTACTCTCTGGAAATCATTGAAAAATTTTTATATTAAACTATTATTGAAAGCAGTTTAGGTGTAATAGAAACAGTTTTAGAAAGTTGGGAGAAACAAGGTATGTTAATGATAACAAAGCCTTCTAATTATGAAGTTATGTGGCCAGATTACATAGCCTACCATATTTTCTTTGTTGTGTATGGAATGATAAGTTTAGAGAATTTTCTTACTAATGCGTACCCCTTTACTAATTAATAGGTGAGTATAAAATCTTTAGTTACAGAAAGCTTAATTGTGAGCAATTAAAATCCTTTTACATTTTTCTTGCAGAGTGGGAGAAAAATATGGCAAATACAAAATTGTAAAATAACAATGACAATGACTCAACTGCCATAAACAGATACAATTAACAAAATACTTTGTGGTACTTCATCTCTCTCAGAATTCCCTTCCTACTTTAGCAAAGGCAAACAACTTGGAGTACTTCCTTTTCAAAAGAAGCTCTAGAAGTTTAATTAAGGTAGGAGACAGATTGCCAGTGCCTAACTAAAGATGAGTAAAACAAACCTCTTTAGTGATAGACTCACTATTTGACACTGCTTCCACTATTGTAATTAAAAGTCAGACAGAGGTCTTTGATGTATGTGTTGCTGTAAGAAACTCTGCTCAGTGCAAATCTATTTTATTTTGTTTGTTTTTGGTATTATTCTGGCACATACTTTGGTTGATGACTTTCAGTTGGAGTTATTTGTGCTGCCATTTGGGCTACTGTGGCTATTTCCATTTCTGGCCTAATGTACCCACCCAAACTGCTCATATTTCTGGTTAGCGATAAGCCATTTAGGAAGAAGCATTATTTCACTAGTACAAATAAAAGTTAATTGCAGCAATGATGTCAGTTCTGGCTTCTACTTTAATAAAAGGATAGGCAAATATCATAGGAAATCTTCATGGTTTGTAGGAAATCAGTGTTTGCAACACAGAAAGTTTCATGGAATAGGGAAGGTATAAATCAAGATAAGGATTTTTATATGTCATTGTCTTACCATGCTCCCAACCTATTTAATCTGTTTTAAGCTAAATATATGGATTTGCACCTACCTTTTTGAGTGACGAAAGTTCTTAACAAACCATTATTGAGAAATAAGAAGGGATGTGGTTAAAATGTTTTTCTGTTTCTTTCTTTTGAAATTTGAGGAATGATATATTTAACAAAAGATGTGTTTTACTTCCAGTTTTCCAGTAGCATATACATAGATGCATTGAGGTCATACTGTGAGAAAATGTCTTTAGGTATCCCTCCAAAATATGAGCCTTAAACTTTTTAACTTAAAGGAAGGCATATCTAAAAACAACCATAGTGGTTGCTTTTATGTATATTTTCCTATATAACCTATAGTCAGACTTACCTATAATTTGAAAATTTAATTGTTTTAAAAATGCATATATCTCTGAAGGTAAAGTATAGATCAGTGGGCTCAAGATTTCCAGGTACAGCCTTGTTATCGCCTTCAGTAATGCTTATGTTCCTTGTCTCACGGGTTATAATTTTCAAATCCTCTTCAGATACAATCTGAGAACTTATTGACTACCTTTGTTACATGCAAAAATTTTCTATTTTAATATTGCATTGTAGTAATGATTTTCTAGTTAGTATATTCCAGTTCTTTATCTGAATACAAGTTTTTTGTTTTTATTTCCAGTTTCTTGGACCAGAACAATAAAGTAAGACATAGTTTCTATATGGTCATATACTATATAGAATAAAGAATTGTTATATAAATTATTAAATGGATATACAGACCTTTACATAAAAACTAAGGTACCTCAGTGGAATCTGCTATAGTGCTTCCCCCTCCCCAGCCCCCTGTCTTGTTTATACCCTTATAGCTATCTAAGTAATACATATTCCATACTCAGGTTAGCTGGTTAGCTAGCAAAAGAATTAATATTTGTAGTATTTACTTGCAAACTTTATTGAAGCCATATTCGTTATCTTCCTTGTTACCAAGGCTGTTGACTTTAAATAAAGATTGAGTTGATCTTGCACAACACTGTATATGTGTGTGTGCATGTGCCTGTTCCTGTGTCTGTTAAGTTTGTGGGAAATAATTATGTTTGTTTCCACATGTATCCATTTTTAATCCATTCTGTAACTCTTCTGGAGGGGAGGTCATTGAGGGTAGGGAAAATTTTATTTTTTGAGTTGTCATTAAGGTATTTTATTAGTGTTCCTGAGTGTAAAACAGTTTTTTCTCAAATACTTATGGCAGATAAGAGCATTTTTGTAAATAATAAATTAGCACCATTTGGGTAAATTTGCATTCTTTTTTTTTTTTTTTTGGACAGGTTAATTGTAATGTAAAGCAGGTATCTTAAAATTCATTTTACATTTAGTATAGGTGCAAAATTTGTTTTTGGAGTTTGAGAGATATTTTCCTTGTCTTCCATCTTTCAATAAATACTAAAATTGATAACCATAATCTTTTTACTTTTGTAATTATTTTCTTAAAATTGACATTTTCATCTTGTCAACTTTAAGTTCTTTTCTGTCTTCAATAGAAACCTTAAAATCTTGAAGTTATTCCAATTTGAAAATTATTTTTTACTCTTAAAGCTAGTTATCAAAAGTTGATTTATGCTGACAGAGACAAATATTGAGGATTATCTTAAACAAGGTCGCTAAACTAGGCATGTGTACTTGGAATTGTATGATAAATAACTCTCCTGTCCCATTAGACATAATGATTTCTTTACTAGGAAGGGAAGAAATACTTTTAGGCTGCTAAAACATGATGTGTTTTAGGTCTTCAGTGTAGTAGAATAGATCTTACTCTTTCTCCTGCTTGATGTAACTACATTTATATATAAACAAAATTTTACTGGTTTTAGACTGTATTATGTTTGATGTTTGGCACTGACTATACACTTCAGATATGATAAGAGGATAACTCAGGAGAGCTTCTAAGTCCTTTTTTTTTTTTTTTTGAGACGGAGTTTCACTCATGTTACCCAGGCTGGAGTGCAATGGCGCGAGCTCAGCTCACCGCAACCTCCGCCTCCTGGGTTCAGGCAATTCTCCTGCCTCAGCCTCCTGAGTAGCTGGGATTACAGGCACGCACCACCATGCCCAGCTAATTTTTTGTATTTTTAGTAGAGACGGGGTTTCACCATGTTGACCAGGATGGTCTCGATCTCTTGACCTCGTGATCCACCCGCCTCGGCCTCCCAAAGTGCTGGGATCACAGGCTTGAGCCACCGCGCCCGGCCCTAAGTCCTTTTATCTTCTGTCCTGGCTTTTCAGTTCTTTCTGTAACCCAGTACATACTACAGATGGAAATGATTGCTTTTTAGAACATCAAGCATACAGAGCCTAAAAGCAAACGTGTCTTTCTCTTGTAGCTCTATAGGCGTTGTATAGCAGTCAAATCTCTGCTGAGAGAGCAGGGAAAGAAGGGGAAAACATACTGCATTTCAGGTTATCTTCCCTTCTAGCTCTTCTTGGACTTCAGACCCAAGCAGGGAGTATGAATGAGCTGAAAACAAAATACGGGCTGGGTAAATACAATTTATGTTAACTAGAAATTTAAAATTTTAACTTGTATGTTTAATTACTATTATCTGCCTACCAAGAACTGCACTGTGAACATATGAGAACTCTGGATCATTCTGTACATTTTGAAATTTAGAATTTATGCATCTGTGTTGCTAGAATGTTAAATCTTTCCTATAAAGTTCTTTCCTATAAAACACTTCCCTATAAAGTTCACTGCTATTGTGCTACTTAAGATTAGTAAGTGTGCAGACTCAAGGCAAGTTAAAATTATATTCACACAGCCTGGCCAAAATGCCAAAACCCTGTCTCTGCTAAAAATATAAAAATTAACTGGGCGTGGTGGTGCATGCCTATAATCCCAGCTACTTGGGAGGCTGAGGCAGGAGAATCACCTGAACCCAGGTGGTGGAGGTTGTAGTGAGCTGAGATCTCGCCATTGCACTCCAGCCTGGGTGACAGGGTGAGACTTCGTCTCTCACACACACACACACACACACACGTGCACAACTAAATAATATAGTCACAAATTCTTTGTGTAATACAGCGTTGAGAAACTTATTTGGACACATAGTTTGATCCCCCTGCCCCGCTAACCCAAAGTTTTTTCTTGAAATTTTATTTTTCAACTAAGCTAGATTTTTACATGAAACATCTCAAATCTGTTATCTTTAAAAATACCTTTATCTTGAGTCTGGCTTTTGTTAATGCTCTTGTTCCGTCTTTCTTCCTAAGTTCTTGGAAATTTCTGTCTGCCTTCACTTCCTCGTCTTCCACTTGTTCCTCATTTCACCACAGTTTCATTTAAATCCTCACATGTACGCGGAAATTGTTTTCTTAAAGGTTACCTTGTGAATGCCAAATCCAGTGGCTGTACTTCTTAGTATTTCTATTTGACCCTTGCAGCACTTATCATTTTACTCCTAAAACTCTTTATGACCTGTTCTTTTCATGTTTTTAGTTTCTTTGGAAGGACTCTTGCCTGTCTTACCACTATGTAAGGCAGTCTCCATGGTCTTTTTTTTAAAGCCTCTACGGTCTGTCCCTGAGCTACCTACCTTCATGATCCAACTTGTCACATTTTTCACTTTAGTTCTATTGATCCATATGGTCAAATCTAAATTCTTCTTTTTTGCCTTGCCCTCAGGCATTAGCCATTTCTTTCCTCCCAGTTTGGTTATTGTCATCACTGTCTTCCTACATAATCATCTTACAGTAATTTTATTTTTCTCTTTTCCTGTGTCCTTTGTTTTGTTTTCTTTTTCGAAGCAGATTCTCTCTCTGTTGCCCAAGCCGGAGTGCAGTGGCACAATCTTGGCTCACTGCAACCTCTGCCTCCTGGGTTCAAGCGATTCTTGTGCATCAGCCTCATGAGTAGTTGGGATTACAGGTGTGCACCACCACACCCGGCTAATTTTTATATTTTTACTAGAAATGGGATTTTGCCATATTGGCCAAGCTGGTTTTAAACTCCTGATCTCAAGTGATCTGCCCACCTCAGCCTCCCCAAGTGCCAAGATTACAGGTGTAAGCCACCATACCCAGCCTTTTGTGTCCAATTTGTTATGAGATTGAGTCAACCCCAGAAGTACTTACAATTCATCTGTTGCTCTTGTCACATCACAGTCATAGTAGATGTTCAACTCACCTGGACTCAAAATACCCTAAAGTGTTTTAGGCTGCCTGCAGTTCTGTGCCCTCTCCCACTTTATTCCATTCCATTCCTTGTGTTACCAACAGATTAACCTTTCTAAAACATACAGGATTATTATTATTCTCTGTAGAAGTATCCCTTGGCTCCTCCTTCCTAAAAGAGTAAAGGTCAAATGCTTGGCATGGCACTGAAGAGCCCTTTTCATAGGCCTTTCCCTTATAGATTCGTGTAACACAATCTGTTTGATATGACCAATTTTCCACTTTACCAGATGGCAGTAATTGCCATTTCCTCTGTGAACTTTTAGAATTCTTTGCGTTTGCTGGGGAAATAAATATCTGGAATAAAACATAGTGAAATCTTACTTCTCTTTTCAAAACTCACACATTTTCTCCTGTACTGCCTTTACATCAGTTGTCCCCAACCTTTATGGCACCAGGGACTGGTTTTGTGGAAGACCATTTTTCCACGGATAGGGGTTGGGTGAGGGATCGTTTCAGGATCAAACTGTTCTACCTTAGATCATCGGACATTAGATTTTCAGAAACATGCAACCTAGATCTGTACTGAATGTGCAGTTCACAATAGGGTTCACATTCCTATGATAATTTAATGCTGCCGCTGATCTGATGGGACATGGAGCTCAGGTGGTAATTCCCACTTGCACCCCACTCACCTACTGCTGTGTGGCCCAGTTCCTAACAGGCCATGGGCTGGTACCAGTCTGTGGCATAGGGTGTTGGAGACCCCTGCTTTACAGGGTTTTACAGGCTTTACAGGGGACATCACCAACTGTCTCCTCACCCAGTAGTTGGTATAGACCCAAATCTGTCTGCTGTCCTCTACTCATAGCATTAAATGTACATATTAAGTACGTCTCGGACTGTAGCTAAATCTTGAACTAAAAGTTAGGAATTTTACCACTTTGCATCCCCAGCACCTAATATATAGTGTACTTGATGTTCAATAAATATTCGAAGGAACATATTGTACATAAGGGGTGGGGAAAAATTAGGTAGGTTTCCTTTCTTTTTAAAGACGGCCTTGTTCTGTCACCTAAGCTGGAGTGCAGTGGCACGATCATGGCTCACTATAGCCTTAGATTTGTGGGCTCAGGTGATTCTCCTGCCTCATCCTCTTAAGTAGTTAGGACTCCAGGCACTCACCACCATGCTTGGCTAAGTTAAAATTTTTTTGGGTAGAAACAGGGTCTTGCTATGTTGTCTAGACTGGACTTTAACCCCTGGCCTCAAGTTATCCTCCCACCTTTGTAGGTTTGTGTAATTTAAAGTCACTCTGACTTCATAGTCAATTCCAGGATTGCAACAGAAAGAAAAGTGGAGTTAAGTTAGATGAGAAGTTACTATAAAGAAACCATGTTTCTTGTTTCCTACTCCAGTCTTAGGAAAACTCTTATGGATAAAGTTTAAGAAGGTAGCTATTAGATATCCAGGCCCATTGGGCAGCTTGGAGAGAGTCAGTATAGTATCAATAAACCTGTAGAATGTGTGAAACTTATGTTTTTCCTTCAACTGGTTTTTCTGGAGATAACACTGAAAATTAATGACACACTAAAGATAAATTTTATTCCTAAAATGATTTAAATGGCAAATACAAGAAGCACTTTTTTTTTTTTGGAGACAGTGTGTCCCTCTTTCACTCTAGCTACTTTATCTTTTTGAAACAGAGTTTGATTCTTTTGCCCAGGCTGGAGTGTGGTGCCAGGATCTCAGCTCACTGTAGCTTCAACCTCCCAGGCTCAAGTGATCCTCCCAGCTCAGCCTCCTGAGTAGCTGGAACTACAGATGCATACCACCATGCTCAGCTAATTTTTATGTATTTTTTTTAGAGAGAGTGTTTCACCATGTTGCCGAGACTTGTCTTGAACTCCTGGGCTCAAGCATTCCTCCCGCCTCAGCCTACCAAAGTGCTGGGATGACAGGTGTGAGCCACCGTGCCTGGCTACATAAGCAGCAGCTTGATATCTCAGAGTCTGAGGCAAAATTTCACATTTCTAAGTCTTAATTGGTGAATAAAGTATGGTTATCAGACAGGCATTTTGTTTAACCTTTTGTGGTTTTCTCTACTAATGTTTAAAAAAATTCAAAAATTATAAATACAGATGACAATGTGTCCTATTTTTTTTCAGTCTATATCCATTCCACTGCAGGAATGGAACAAGGACATAAAGGTTGCACGTTTTCACATAGTTAGTCCTTCTATAAAACCTGTAAAGCCAGTTTATTTTTTATTTATTGAGAAACAGGGTCCCATTCTGTTGCCCAGGCTCATTGCACCCTTGACTTCCCTGGGCTCATGTGACCCTCCGTCTCAGTCTCCCAAGTAGCTGGGACTACAGGTGTGCACCATGATGCCCCACTAATTTTTCTTTCTTCTTTTTTTTTTTTTTCCCCCCAGGCTGGTCTTGAAATCCTGGGCTCAAGCAATCTGCCCACCTCAGCCTCTCAAAGTGCTGGGATTACAGGCATGAGTCGCTGCTTCCAGCCACGATCTTTGAGCATTTGTAGCAATATAGCTGAGGTTCATTAAAAGGGAGTAAGGCTGGGCATGGTGGCTACACCTGTAATCCCAGCACATTGGGAGGCCCAGGTGGGACGATTGCTTTAGCGCAGAAGTTTAAGACCAGCCTGGGCCAAACAGCGAGTCTCCCATCTCTAGATAATCAAACAGCCAGGCATGGTGGCACACACCTGTAGTCCTAGCTACTCAATCAAGAGGCTGAGGTGGGAGGATGGTTTGAGCTCAGGAGCTAGAGGCTGCGGTGAGCTATGATCAAGCCACTGAACTCCAGCCCCAGTGAAAGCTGGCTCTCTGAAAAAAGCAAAACGAAACAAAACAAAACCCCACCAAAACCACACTTGCATAACTTTGAGAAAATTACTTGACTTAGTCTGTATTTCTCATCCATCAATGGGAGGATAATATCTGTTCTGTTAATTTGTGGTGAAAGTTAAGTGACAGAACATGCCAAATGTTTACTGAGCACATGCCTGACTTTAGATTCTTTACATGTTAGCCACTGCTTCTGGAATTAAAATAGTCCAAAGAATAGTTACAAGAGTTCTGTGCTGGGTCACTCATCATTTCACACCTCCCTCCTTAATTATCTCCTCTTTGTATTCTTCTAATTTGGGGCAGAGGATAGGCATCTGTGAGGAGGAAAGCTTCATGAGCGGATCAAGGCAAGGTATGGTGGAGGTAGGTGGACATCAAACACAAACCTACTCCTACTAAACTGTTTTTCCCAAGCTGGCATTTCAGAATCATGTCTTATACAGACTGCCTATTCTTGATATAAGTGAATTACAAATTTGTGACTTTCATTTATAGGTGATAGTGGTAGGCAGGCAAAAGGAGAGATAGATGACAGTTGCCTTATATGTAATACAGTATGACTGGCTGACTTGAATACAGGGCAATGCAAAATGAGAAACATGAAGTGTAAGGTAGGTCCCTCAGAAAAGCTTGTAACCCAGGAAGTGTCTTCAGGGTTTGCTAACTGGTATCTTCCACTGATGCTTTTTATTTTCTTTTAACAGGAGACATATTTGTGTAAACAGCATTTGGAGTCCCACTCCTCCACTTATCCATGACCATAGGCTAATTTGTTTGGGCTTTAGTTTCCCCATCATCACAATGAAGAGATGTCCTGTCCTTTTTCCACCCTGTTCTAAAATTGTGTAACTTTTTTTTTTTTTTTTTTTTTAAGACAGAATCTCACTCTGTCACCCAGGCACCACCTCTGCTTCCTGGGTTCAAGTGATTCTCCTGTCTCAACATCTGGAGTAGCTGGGACTACAGGGAGACCCGACCATGCCCAGCTGGTTTCTATTTTTAGTAGAGATGGGGTTTCACCATGTTGGCCAGGCTGGTCTTGAACTCCTGACCTCAAGTGATCCACCCGCTTCGGCCTCCCAAAGTGCTGGGATTACAGATGTGAGCCATTGTGCCTAGCCATATATATATATAATATTATATATATAAATATATAATATATATATTTATTATATATGTTATATATTATATATATTGTATATCATATATAATAAACATATATATAATTACATAATATTCATATATAATATATAATATATATTTATTTTATATATATAATAAATATATATATATATATATATATATCATATTACTTGCCATATCACGGGAGGTGATATGGGTGTATATTTTAAAGAGATATTACTCCTAATGTCATTTTTGGTTGAGATGGGTTTATATTTTAAAGAGATATTGCTCCTGGTATCATAGTGTAGAGTATGTTTGAACACTTTGTGATATTGTTCATAATATTCAGCATATGACATTACTCGTAATATCAAAGTATGTGTACAGTATTTGGGTACACCCTGTGATAGTATTTGTAATATCTTAGGGAGGGATACTATGAATCACAGGTGTGGGCACCCCCCCTGTGATATGGTTTGTAATATCCAGGGGCAGCCAGGGTGTTATTACTTGCCATATTGCGGGGGTTGATATGGGTGTATATTTTAAAGAGATATTACTCCTAATATCATAGTCAGTGTAGAGTATGTTTGAACACTTTGTGATATTATTTGTAATATTCAGCATGTAACATTACTCATAATATCAAAGTATGTGTACAGTATTTGGGTACACCCTGTGATATTCATAATATCTTAGAGACATTACTTCTAATATCAAAGTGGCTGTACACCATGTGTGTATACTCTGATGCTATTGGTAATATCCTAGGAAGAGATGTCACTCCTAATATCATGGTGGGTGTACACCATGTGTGTACATCCGTTGATATTACTTGTAACATACTAAAGAGATATTACTCCTCATATCAAAGTGAATTTACATCCTGTAATATTATTCATAGTATCCTAGATATTACTCCTAATATCACAGTGAGTGTACACAATGAGTGTATACCCTGTGTGTGCACTCCGTGATATTATTTGTAATATCATAGATATGACTCAGTATCACAATAAATGTACACATTATGTGTACATTCTGGGATATTTTTAGTATATTAGGTAAATATTACTCCTAATACCAAAATGGGTATACACCATGTGTGTACATTTTGTGATATTATCCATAATATCCTAAGTAGATATTACTCTTATTGTGAAAGTAAGTGTACGCTCTGTGATATTATTCATAATATCCTAGAAAGGTATTGCTCCTAAAGTCATGGTGGGTGTACAGCATGTGATATTACTCATAATATCTCAGTTAGATATTACTCCTGATATCACAGTTGGTGTAAACTATGTGATACTATTTGTAATATCTTAGGGAGATATTACTCCTATTATTTGTAGTACTCTAGAGAGGTATTACCCCTGATATCACTGATATCACAGTGGGTTTACATTCTGTAATAGTTTTTGTAATATTGTAGAAAGATACTAAATATCACAAAGGTTGTACACCCTGTGCATTATTTGTAATATCCTAGGAAAATATTAATTTTAATATCACAGTTGACGTACATCCTGTGATATTATTTGTAACATTCTAAAGAAATATTGCTCCTAATATTACAGTGGGCATACACTATATTATTCAAAATATCCTGGGAAGATATTACTCCTAGTGTCACAATGGGTGTACACGATGTGTGTACACTCTGTGATAGTATTTGTAATATCCTGGGAAGATATTTCTAGTATTTCAGTAATGTACACCCTTTCAGATTCATATTTTAGAGAGACATTGCTCGTAATATCACAGTGGGTGTACACTCTGTGAAATTATTCATTATATCCTAGGAAAAGATACTACTTTTAATATTACTGTGGGTGTATACCCTGTGTGTACACCCTGTGAGTTTATTCGTAGTGTGGGTTACTAAGAATAATCTCAAACATTGTATACCCACTGTGATATAGAATAGGGAGATATTACTCCTAATATAACAGTAGGTTTATACACTGTGACATCATTCATAATATCCTACAAAGATATAATTATAAATATGAATTTTATAATATCATAGTGTGTTAACACTACATATTATAAATATGGATATTTTATTAATATCTTACTGTGTTCACTTGATATAAATATCAGGGATATTTTATTAATATAGTGTGTTAACACTGGTTATAAATATGCATATTTTATTAATATCATAGTGTATTAACACTAGGTATTATAAATACCATGGATATTTCATGAATATCATTAACACTGGGTATTAACACTAGATATTATAAATATAATGTATGTTTTATTAATAACACAGTGTGTTCATACTGTGTTAACACTACATATTATAAATATCAAAAATATTTTGTTACTATATTAGTGTGTTAACACTGGATATCATAAATATCTAGATATTTTAATATGTTTTAACACTAGATGTTATAAATATCTTTTAAAAATATGATAGTGTGTTATTACTAGATATTATAAACATCACAGATATTTTATTAGTAACTGTTTAACTATCATAGATATTTCATTAATATAAAACTGCATTAATACTGTATTAACATTAGGTATTATGAATATCGGATATTTTAATCAGTTTGTTAACACTAGATATAAATATCACTGATGTTTTATTAACATCATAGTGTGTTAACACTAGATATTTTGAATATCATATTTTAGTAATGTAATCGTTTGCTAAGACTAGATATCACAAATATCAGATATTTTGTTAATATAGTGTATTAACACTAGATGTTATAAATATATATTTTATTAATATTATAGTGGGTTACCACTGTTTTAACTCTAGAGATTATAAATATTTTATTAATATCGTGTGTTAACACCAGATATTTTAAATATGGATATTTTATTAATATAGTGTGTTAACACTAGATATTATAAATATGGACATTTCATTAATATAGTGTGTTAACACCAGATAATGTAATTAATGTGTATATTTTCTTAATATCATAGCATATTATCACTAGGTATTATAAATATCATGTTTTATTAATATCTTAGTATGTTAACACTAGATTTTTAAATACTATGGATATTTCATTAATATAGTGTGTTAACACTAGATATTATGAATATCATGGATCCTTTTTAATGTCATAGTGTGCTGACCAGCCTGGGCAACAAGGCAACACCTCCTCTCTACAAAAGTTTTTTTCAAAATTTAATAAAATAAATGTAGCTAGGCATGGCGATACGTACTTGTAGTCTCAGTTATGCAGGAGGTTGTGGTGGGCAGATCTCTTGAGGTCAGGAGTTTGAGGCCAGCTTAGGCAACATAGCAAGACTCCTCACTCTACAAAAAATAAAAAAAATAAAAAAAAAATAGCAGGTATGGTGGCACTCAACTATAGTACCAGCCCTGGGGAGCTGAGGCAGTAAGATGGTGTGAACCCAGGAGGTTGAGGCTGCAGTGAACCATAAGTGCACAACTGCACTCCAGCCTGGGTGACAGAGGAGGACTTTGTCTCACAATACAAATAGAAATACAAATAAAATAATGAAATCTCAAGTCAGCCTTTTGGCTCTGCAGCCTTTGCAACTCTGGAACCGTGCAGTGGGGTTTTTTTCACTAGAAATGAGGAGACTCCTGCCTAGTGTTCTTGCCTGACTAATCAGTGTTTTAAAAAATACATTAATTGGGCTGGGCATGGTGGCTTACGCCTGCAATCCCAACACTTTGGGAGAATGAGGCGAGTGGATTACCTGAGGTCCAAAGTTCGAGACCAGCTTTGCCAACATGGCAAAACATCATCTCTACTAAAAAAATACGAAAATTAGCCAGATATGGTGGTGGGTGCCTGTAATCCAAGCTACTTCAGAGACTGAGGCAGGAGAATCGTTTAAACCCAGGGAACAGAGGTTGCAGTGAGCTGAGATTGCACTGCTTCACTCCAGCCTCAGTGAAAGAGCGAGATTCTGTCTCAAGAAAAAAAGTATTATATCAACATTTTATTATCATTATTACTTAAGATGGAGTCTCATTCACTCTTGTTACCCAGGCTGGAGTCCAATGGCATGATCTCAGCTCACTGCGAGGTCCGCCTCCCAGGTTTAAGCAAGTCTCCTGCCTCAGCCTCCTGAATAGCTGGGATTACAGGTGCCTGCCACCACACTTGGCTAATTTTGTATTTTTAGTAGAGACAGGGTTTTACCATGTTGGAGGGCTAGTCTTGAACTCCTCATCTCAGGTGATCTGCCCACCTCGACCTTCCAAAGTGCTGGGATTATAGGCATGAGCCACCATGCCCAGCCAATTTTATTATTAATATGTAATGAATAATAGTATTTTTAATTTTTGTTTTGTATTAGTTATATCAATATATAATGGTTTTATTAATATGCAATAAAAATATTTTTAAATTTTTGTCTCATTTTTTAACTTTAATTATTTATATTAAAAAAAAGTCTTAGAGATCTTACATAAAGTTAAAAAATGTAAAGGGATGCTAGACCCCAAAAGATTTAAAACTTCTGTTTTAGAAATATTCAGAGGGGCCGGGCGCGGTGGCTCACGCCTGTAATCCCAGCACTTTGGGAGGCCGAGGCGGGTGGATCACGAGGTCAAGAGATCGAGACCATCCTGGTCAACATGGTGAAACCCCATCTCTACTAAAACTACAAAAAATGAGCTGGGCATGGTGGCACGTGCCTGTAATCCCAGCTACTCAGGAGGCTGAGGCAGGAGAATTGCCTGAACCCAGGAGGCGGAGGTTGCGGTGAGCCGAGATCACACCATTGCACTCCAGCCTGGGTAACAAGAGCAAAACTCTGTCTCAAAAAAAAAAAAAAAAAAGAAATATTCAGAGTAAGTCACATACAACTTGCTTCTTGATCTATTTTCTTTCTTTTTTATTTTAGGAGATGGGATCTCACTCTGTCACCTAGGCTGGAGTACAGTGGTGCAATCACAGCTCACTTCAGGCTCGAACTCCTGGGCTAAGGATCCTCCTGCCTCAGCCACCTGATTAGCTGGGACCGTAGGTATTCATGATAACACCTGATTAATTTTTAAATTTTTTCGGGGGACCTGGGGAAGATGGCCAACGAGGAACAGCTCAAGATTGCAGCTCCCAGTGAAAGTGCAGAGGGTGAGTGGATGCCGCATTTCCAGACGGATTTTTATTGCCCACAGACCAGGACATTCCCAGGCGGAGGAGCCCCATAGGTCACCAGTGCAGTTGTTTTGGCCCCCGCAGCTACTTGCCAGCACCCTGGCGCGGCAGTTCTCCATACAAACTACACTGGTCCGGGTGCCCTCTTAGCTGGCGATTGGAGCCCCAGGAAGGCAGATGGCATTCATCTGATTTAAAAGGAGACTGAAACAGGGAGCCAGGCCAGGAGATTCATGGGCAAAAAAACCACCAGGAATCTCAGTGCGGCTGTTTCAGCTGGTGCACTGAGTGCCGCACAGGAAATCACACAGTTCCCGGCACCTTTACAACAGGTGACTGGAACACCTGGCAGAGAGTCAACTGTTCAACTAAAAAAAAAAAAAAAAATTCCAAGTCAGGGAGCCAGGTGATCAGGCTCGGCTGGTCCCACCCCCTCACACACAAAAAAAACAGTAATTGAAAACGCTCTGGGTTGAGAGTTTCACAGCAAGCACAGCTAAACCCAGGACGGTCCAGTTCTATGGGGGAGGGGCATCCACCATTACTGAGACACTCCACCACTACGGAGGCAGTCCACCATTGCTGAGGCAGCCCGTCGTTGCCGAGGCAACCTGCCACTACAGAGAGAGTCCGCCATTACAGAGGCGGGCCACCATTGCTAGGGCAGTTCTAACTACACCCATATAAATAGGACTGCAGGGAGGTTCACATGGCAGCTGGGCGGAGCCCACAGCAGCTCAGCAAAGCCTCTGCAGGCAGGCAGTGACTAGGCTGCCTCCTTGCTGGGCAGGGCAGCCCTGAAAGAAAAAAAGGCAGCAGCACAACAGAAACTCATAAATAAAGTCCTAAATCCCTGGGACAGAGCACCTGGGGGAAAAAAAAAGGATGTTTATGAGTTCTGCTGCAGCAGACCTAAACGTACCTGCCCAGCAACTCTGAATGAACAACGGAGCTCACAGCTCAGCACTTGAGCTCCAATAAAGGACAGACTGTCTCCTCAAGCAGCTCCCTGACCCCCGTATATCCAGAATCACCTCATAAAGGAGAGAACAGACTGACATTTGGCGGGAATCCTTCTAGGACAAGACAGCAGAAGAAGAAACTGGTAGCAACCTTCACTGTTGTGCAGCTGCTGCAGGTGATCCCCAGGCAAGCAGGGCCTAGTGTGGACCTCAGCAGACCTACAGCAGAGAGGCCAGACTGTTAGAAGGGAAACTAAGAAACAGAAATAACTTCATCATCCACAAACTGGAAGTTCACTTAGAGACCCAATCTGAAAGTCAGCAACTACAAAGACAACAGGTGGATAAATCCACAAAGATGGGAAGAAACCAGCGCAAAAAGGATGAAAACACGCGAAACCAGAACACCTCTCCTACTACAAGGGATCACAACTCCTCACCAGCAAGGGAACAAGGCTGGATGGAGATTGAGTGTGATGAAATGACAGAATCAGACTTCAGAAGGTGGGTAATAGCAAACTTCTCTGACCTAAAAGAACATGTTCTAACCCAATGCAAATAAACTAAGAACGTTGAAATAAGATTTGATGAAATGCTAACGAGAATGGACAACATAGAGAGGAATATAAGTGAATTGATGGAGCTGAAAAACACAACACGAGAACTTCGTGAAGCATGCATAAGGTTCAACAGCCGAATTGACCAAGCAGAAGAATGGATATCAGAGGGCGAAGATCAACTCAATGAAATAAAACGAGAAGGCAAGAATAGAGAAAAAAATGATAAAAAGGAATGAACAAAGTCTCCAAGAAATGTGGGACTATGTGAAAAGACCTAATTTACATTTGATAGGTATACCTAAATGTGATGGAGAGAATGAATCCAGGCTGGAAAATACTCTTCAGGATATTATACAGGAAAACTTCCCCAACCTACCAAGGCAGGCCAATATTCAACTCCAGGAAATACAGAGAACACCACAAAAATATTCCTCAAGAAGAGCAACCCCAAGGCACATAATCATCAGATTCACCAGTGTTGAAATCAAGGAGAAAATGCTAAGGGCAGCCAGGGAGAAAGGTCAGGTTACCCAGAAAGGGAAGCCCATCAGACTTACAGCAGATCTCTCAGCAGAAACCCTACAAGCCAGAAGAGAGTGGGGGCCAATATTCAACATCCTTAAAGAAAAGAACTTTCAACCCAGAATCTCATATCCAGCCAAACTAAGCTTCATAAGTAAAGGAAAAATAAACTCCTTTGCGAACAAGCAAGTACTCAGAGATTTCATCACCAGGCCTCCTTTACAAGAGCTCCTGAAAGAGGCTCTACAAATATAAAGGAACAACCAGTACCAGCCACTCCAAAAACATACCAAATGGTAAACAGCATCAACACAAAAAAGAATCTGCAACAACTAATGGGCAAAACAGCCAGCTAGTATCAAAATGGCAGTATCAAATTCACACATAACAATATTAACCCTAAAGGTAAATGGACTAAATGTCCCAATCAAAACACACAGACTGGCAAATTGGATAAAAAGTCAAAACCCATCAGTGTGCTGTATCCAGGAAACCCATCTCACATGCAAGGATACATAAAGGCTCAAAATAAAGGGATGGAGGAAGATTTACCAAGGAAATGGAGAGCAAAAAAAAAGCAGGAGTTGCAATTCTCGTCTCTGATAAAATAGATGTTAATCCAACAAAGATCAAGAGACAAAGAAGGACATTACATAATGGTAAAAGGATCAATGCAACAAGAAGAGCTAACGATCCTAAATATATACACACCCAATACAGGAGCATCCAGATACATAAGGCAAGTTCTTAATGATTTACAAAGAGACTCAGACTCCCACACAATAATAGTGGGACACTTTAACACCCTATTGTCAATATTAGACCACCGAGACAGAAAATTAACAAGGATATCCAGGACTTGAACTCAGATCTGTAACAAGCAAATCTAATAGACATTTACAGAATTCTGCACCGCAAATCCACAGAATATACATTCTTCTCAGCACCACAACACACCTACTCTAAAATTGACCACATAATTGGAAGTAAATCAATCCTCAGCAAATGCAAAAGAACAGAAATCATAACAAACAGTCTCCCAGACCACAGTGCAATTGAGTTAGAACTCAGAATGCAGAAACTAACTCAAAACCACACAGCTTCATGGAAACTGGCTCTTGAATGTTGACTGGATAAACAAATGAAATGAAGGCAGAACTAAAGATGTTCTTCGAAACCAACGAGAACTAAGACAAAACATACCAGAATCTCTAGGACACATTTAAAGCAGTCTCTAGAGGAAAATATATTAGCAATAAGTGCCCAAATGAGAAGCAAGGAGAGATCTAAAATTGACACCCTAGCATCAAAATTGAAAGAGCTGGTGGAGCAAGATCAAAAAAACTCAAAACCTTGCAGAAGACAAGAAATAACTAAGGTCAGAGCAGAACTGAAGGAGATACAGACACAAAAAACCCTTCAAAAAAATCAATAAATCCAGGAGCTGGTTTTTCCGAAAAGATCAATAAAATAGACAGTCCAATAGCCAGATTAATAAAAAAGAAAAAAGAGAATAACCAAATTGATACAACAAAAAACGATAATGGGGAATTCAAACGATCATCAGAGATTATTACAAACAACTCTATGAACATAAACTAGTAGAGCTAGAAGAAATGGATAAATTCCTGGACACTTGCCTCCTCCTAAGCCTAAACCAGGAAGAAGTTGAAACCCTGAATGAACCAATAACAGGACTGAAGTTGAGGCAGCAATTAATAGCTTACCACCCAAAAAAAGCCCAGTTCCAAATGGGTTCACAGCCGAATTCTGTCAAGACATACAAAGAGGAGCTGATACCATTTCTTCTGAAACTATTCCGAATAATCCAAAAAGAGGGAATCCTTCCCAAATCATTTTATGAGACCAACATCATCCTGATACAAACACCTGGCAGAGACTCAACAAGAAAAGAAAACTTCAGGCCAATATCCATGATGAACATAGATGCAAAAATCTTCAATAAAATACTGGCAAGCCGACTGCAATAGCAGATCCAAAAGCTTATCCACTATGATCAAGTAGGCTTCATCCCAGGGATGCATGGCTGGTTTAACATACACAAGTCTATAAACGTAATTCACCACATAAACAGAACCAAAGACAAAAACCACATGATTATCTCAGTTGATGCAGAGAAGGCCTTTGACAAAATTCAACAGCCCTTTATGCTAAAAACCCTCAATAAACTAGGTATTGACGGAACGTATCTCAAAATAATAAAAGCTATTTATGACAAACCAACAGCCAATAACATATTGAATGGGCAAAAACTGGAAGCAATCCCTTTGAAAGCTGGCACTAGACAAGGATGCCCTCTCTCACCACTCCTATTCAATACAATATTGGAAGTTCTAGCCAGAGCAATCAGGCAAGAAAAAGAAATAAAGGGTACTCAAATAGGAAAGGAAGAAGTCAAATTGTCTCTATTTGCAGGTGACATGATTGTATATTTACAAGACCCCATGATCTGAGCCCAAATTCTCCTGAAACTGATAAGCAACTTCAGCAAAGTCTCAGGATACAAAATCAATGTGCAAAAATCACAAGCATTCCTATACACCAATAACAGATTTAATGAGAGCCAAATCAAGAACAAACTGCCATTCACAATTGCTACAAAGAGAATAAAATACCTAGGAATACAACTAACAAGGAATGTAAAGGACCTCTTAATGGACAACTACAAGCCACTGCTCAACGAAGTAAGAGAGGACACAAACAGATGGAGAAACATTCCATTCTCATGGTTAGGAAGAATCAATATCGTGAAAATGGCCATAATACCCAAAGGAATTTACAGATTCAACGCTATCCCCATCAAGCTACCAATGACCTTCTTCACAGAACTGGAAAAAGCCACCTTAAACTTCATATGGAGCCAAAAGAGAGCCCGCATAGCCAAGTCAATTCTAAGCAAAAAGAACAAAGCGGGAGGCATCACACTACTGGACTTCAAACTATACTACAAGCCTACAGTAATAAAAACAGAATGGTACTGGTACCAAAACAGAGATATAGACCAATGGAAAAGAACAGAGGCCTCAGAGGCAACACTACATATCTATAACCATCCAATCTTTGACAAACCTGACAAAAACAAGCGATGGGGAAAAGGATTCCCTGTTTAGTAAATGGTGTTGGGAAAACTGGCTAGCCATGTGCAGAAAGCACAAACTGGACCCCTTCCTGACACCTTACACTAAAATTAACTCCAGATGGATTAAAGACTTAAACATAAGACCTAACACCATAAAAATCCTAGAAGAAAATCTAGGCAAAACCATTCAGGACATAGGCATATGCAAGGACTTCATGACCAAAACAACAAAAGCATTGGCAACAAAAGCCAAAATAGACAAATGGGACCTAATCAAACTCCACAGCTTCTGCACGGCAAAAGAAACAGTCATTAGAGTGAACTGGCAACCAGCAGAATGGAAAAAATTTTTGCCGTCTACCCATCTGACAAAGGGCTGATATCCAGAATTTACAAAGAACTAAAACAGATTTACAAGAAAAAAACAAACAAGCCCATTCTAAAGTGGACAAAGGATATGAACAGATACTTTACAAAAGAAGACATACATGAGGCCAACAAACATGAAAAAATGCTCATCATCACTGGTCATTAGAGAAATGCAAATCAAAACTACATTGAGATACCATCTCACACCAGTTAGAATGGCAATTATCAAAAAATCTGGAGATGACAGGTGCTGGAGAGGATGTGGAGAAATAGGAACACTTTTATACTGTTGGTGGGACTGTAAATTAGTTCAATCATTGTGGGAAACAGTGTGGTGATTCCTGAAGGACCTAGAAATAGAAATTCCATTTGACCCAGCAATCCCATTACTGGGTATATATCCAAAGGATTACAAATTGTTCTACTATAAGGACACATGCACACTAATGTTCATTGCAGCACTGTTTACAATAGCAAAGACCTGGAACCAACCCAAATGCCCATCGACGATAGACTGGATAGGGAAAATGTGACACATATACACCATGAAATATTATGCAGCCATCAAAAATGATGAGTTCCCGTCTTTTGTAGGGACATGGATGAACCTGGAAACCATCATTCTCAGCAAACTGACACAAGAGCAGAAAATCAAACACCACATGTTCTAACTCATAGGCGCGTGTTGAACAATGAGAACACATGGACACAGGAAGGGGAGTACTACACACTGGGGTCTGTTGGGGGTAAATGGGGGAGGCACAGTGTGGGGTGGAGCATTGGGGAGAGAGAGCATGGGGAGAAATGCCAGATATAGGGAAGGGGAGTCCCGAAGGCAGCAAATCACACTGCCATGTGTGTACCTATGCAACAATCTTGCATGTTCTTCACATGTACCCCAAAACCTAAATTGCAATTAAAAAATAATAAAATAAAAATTTTTTCATAGACATGGGATCTCACTTTATTGGTCAGGCTAGTGTCAAATTCCTGGTCTCAAGTGACCCTTCCACCACCGCTGCCCATCCTAGAGGTATGATCCACTGCAACAAGCACTTGTTCAATTTTCTATAAAAATAAAAATTTCTAAAATAAGGCTGTGGGATGATGGCAGGAAGATAAAAGTAAAAAAAAAAAAAAAAAAAAAAAAAAAAAAA
>NW_022436947.1:38562798-38571498 GCF_009761245.1 Sapajus apella
GACCAGGGTCATCCTATTATACATGTAGAATGCTTTTCTCATTTCTTTTTTATGCTCTGTCTCTGTGTTTTGCATTTTTCTTACCTTTATTGTTAGAAACTCCAGAAATTCAATTGTATTAATTTATCGCCATTTGCTTCATTAATTTATATAGGGTCCAGCCCTACAGGGTTCTCTGAGCCACTCCCAGCTGGTGCAGAGAGGAGAAATTGTAGAAATAAAAGACACAAGAAACAGAGAAGAGAAAAAGAGAGTTTGGGCCCAGGGGTCCACTGCTACCCAAATCACAGAACCCAGCAGTGGCCCTGAATGACGTTCTCACTTTTATTGAGTTGCAAATCTGGGGGCAGGGTAGGTAGGGCGTGGCAGAGACTGGGGGCAAAGTAGATAGGGTATGGCAGTGATACGGTCAAGTACATCACGTGTAAATCAGGTAGGGGTACAGGAATTTCTGGCACCTGAATTTAGGTAAGGAGCATAATGCAACAGCACGTTTACCATACTTATCAAGAAAAAACTAAAACATTTAAGATTTATATTACTATTACTGTTTATCTTTTCTAAGACAAAAGGACCCAGGTGCAGAAGTAGAATATAAGAGTAGACATGGAACATGACCACTGAAACACAGCATCACTAGAAACAGTTAAGCCCCCAGATGTCTGTGGGCCTACCTGACGGCTATCAGGCCTTACCACAAGAGCTTGGAGAAGCCTCAGTCATTTTTGTGCTTTCACAGTGCTGGCGCTGCCACACAGCTGAGGCGCCCTCCAGCAGCCCTTATGCGGGCAAAAGAGGGTTGAGAGCATCTTGCCTTAGTGTCATTCATTTCACAATGTCACCCCAGGTTCACACTTCCGACCTGAGAGGCATTAGTAAAAGAATTAAGATCACCTATGAATAACTAATAACTACTACGGTTATATTTCTACTTACTGTCTTCTTCATTTATATGGAAATAGGCTGAGGCCTTTTGCTCCTGCTTTGGTGCTTATGTGATCTCCCCACTACAAATTTATACTTTGCTTATGGAATTTTCCCCAACAGACCTCATTACAATTTCTAACTTTTTTTTTTTTTTTTCTGAGACAGGGTCTTGCTCTGTTGTCCAGGCTAGAGTGCAGTGGTGCTATCACAGCTTACTGCAGCCATAATCTCCCAGGTTCAAGCGATCCTCCGACCTCAGCTTCCCAAACTCAGACTATAGGTGTTTGCCAATATGCCCAACCATTATTTGGACTTTTCCTATATGTTGGTTCCAGAGGACCGACTGTTAAACCTGAGTATGCAAAAGTATCAGTTGGCCAGATGTGGTGGCTCACACCAGTAATCACAACACATTGGGAGCCTGAGGCAGGATGATGGCCTGAGGCCAAGAGTCAGAAACAGGCTGCAGTAACAAAGGGAGTCACCATCCCTATGGAAAAATACATCAATTAGCCTAGTGTGGTGGCATGTGCCTATAGTCACAGCTACTTGGGTCGAGGGAGGCTGAGACTGCAGTGGGTCACAATCAGGCCTCTGTACTCCAACCTGGGTGACAGAGAGAGAGCCTGTCTCAAAACAACAAAAAACTAGCACTAACATTAACTGATCTTTTACCAGGTGCCTATAAATACCAGTTTAATTTCTTATAACTGTTTATTTAACTACTCTGTCTTAAACTACTCCCAGATTTTCACTGTGTTTCTGCAGATGGTCTTTTGTTTAGATTGAACTGTCTCCCAAGGTATTTCCAGAAGTGAGATTACTGTGAGTCATGGCGAATGGACATTCTCATTGCCCTTGATATAAATTGACAAGGTTTTGGGTGCCTCCCAGCTGTAATCCCAGCACTAAAGCTAAGTAGAGAGAGGCTAAGGCAGGAGGATTGCTTGAGGCCAGCAGTATGGTGAGACACTGTCTCTATTATTTAAAAAAATTGCCAAGCTTTACCTTGGAAGGCTTATATACAATTTAAAAGCTCCCTATAGTATAAGAAAGTGCCCATTTCTGGGACGGACCCAAGATGGCCGATTAGGAGCAGCTCAGGATTGCAGCTCCCAGTGAAAGCACAGAGGGTGAGTGGACACTGCATTTCCAGACGGATTTTTATTGCCCACAGACCAGGAGATTCCCAGGCAGAGGAGCCTCACAGGTTGCAAGCGTGGCTGTTTTGGCCAGAGCGGCAGGTCTCAGCACAAAATACATGGGTCCAGGCACCATTTTAGCTGGTGATTGGAGCTCCTGGGAGACTGTCACCCATTCAACTGATAAAAAAAAACATTTAAACAGGAAGCCAGGCCAGAAGATTCCCAGGCAAATAAGCGCCACTAATCTCAGCGCAGCTGTTTCAGCCAGCGCAGTGGGAAATCACATGGGAAATCACAGAGATCTTGGCACCTTTTCAACAGGCAACTGGAACACCTGGGAGACAGAGTCGCCCATTCAACTGAAAAAAAAAAAAAAGGGCTCTGAGGCAGAGAGCCAAGTGATCAGGCTCCCCTGGTCCCACCCCCACAAAAAAACAGCAATCTGAAATGCTCTGGATTGAGAAGTTCACAGCAAGCACAGCTGAACCCGGAATTCAGCTCTGTGGGGGAGGGGCATCTGCCATTACTGAGGCAGTCCATCACTATAGAGGTAGTCTGCCATTGCTGAGGCAGCCCGCCATTGCCACGGCAACCTGCCATTACAGAGAGAGTCCGCCATTATAGAGGTGGACTGCCATTGCCGAGGCAGTTCTAACTATACCCGTATAAACAGGACTGCAGGGAACTTCACACGGCAGCTGGGTGGAGCCCGCAGCAGTTCAGCAAAGCCTCTGCAGGTAGACAGTGACTAGGTTGCCTCCTCGCTGGGCAGGGCAGCCCTGAAAAAAGGCAGCAGAATGACAGAAACTTATAAATAAGCCTTAACTCCCCAGGACAGAGCACCTGGGGGAAAAAAGGGGGGGTTTATGAGTTCTTCTGCAGCAGAGTTAAACATACCTGCCCAGCAGCTCTGAATGAACAACAGAGCTCACAGCTCAGCACTTGGGCTCCTATAAAGGAGAGACTGTCTCCTCAAGCAGTTCCCTGACCCCCATATATCCAAAGAGTCACCTTATAAAGGAGAGCTCAGACTGACATCTGCCAGCTATCCCTCTGGGCCAAAGATAGCAGAAGAAGAAACTGGCAGCAACCCTTACTGTTCTGCAGCCGCTGCAGGTGATCCCCAGGCAAGCAGGGCCTGGAGTGGACCTCAGCAGTCCTACAGCAGAGGGGCCTGAATGTTAGAAGGAAAACTAAGAAATAGAAATAACTTCATCATCAACAAACGACATCCACTCAGAGATCCAATCTGAAAGTCAACGACTATAAAGATGACAGGTGGATAAATCCACAAAGATCGGAAGAAACCAGCGCAAAAAGGATGAGAACACCCAAAACCAGAACGCATCTCCTCCTACAAAAGGTCACAACTCCTCACCAGCAAGGGAACAAGGCTGGATGGAGAATGAGTGTGATGAATTGACAGAAATAGGTCTCAGAAGGTGGGTAATAACAAACTTCTCTGACCTAAAAGAACATGTTCTAACCCAATGCAAATAAACTAAGAACCTTGAAAAAAGATTTGACAAAATGCTAATGAGAATAAAAAACTTACAGAAGAATATAAGTGAATTGATGGAGCTGAAAAACACAACACGACAACTTCGCGAAGCATGCGTAAGTTTCAACAGCCAAATTGACCAAGCAGAAAAAAGGATATCAGAGGTCGAAGATCAACTAAAGGAAATAAAATGAGAAAGCAAGGTTAGAGAAAAAAGGGTAAAAAGGAATGCACAAAGTCTCCAAGAAATATGGGACTATGTGAAAAGACGTAATCTACGTTTGATAGGTGTACCTAAATGTGATGGAGAGAATGAATCCAGGCTGGAAAATACTCTTCAGGATATTATCCAGGAAAACTTCCCCAACCTACTAAGGCAGGCCAATATTCAAGTCTGGGAAATACAGAGAACACCACAAAGATATTTCTCAAGAAGAGCAACCCCAAGGCACATAATCATCAGATTCACCAGGGTTGAAATCAAGGAGAAAATGCTAAGGGCAGCCAGAGAGAAAGGTCGGGTTACCCAGAAAGGGAAGCCTATCAGACTTACAGCAGATCTCTCAGCAGAAACCCTACAAGCCAGAAGAGAGTGGGGGCCAATATTCAACATCCTTAAAAGAATTTTCAACCCAGAATCTCATATCCAGCCAAACTAAGCTTCATAAGTGAAGGAGAAATAAAATCCTTTAGGAACAAGCAAATACTCAGAGATTTCATCATCATCAGGCCTGCTTTACAAGAGCTCCTGAAAGAAGCACTAAACATAGAAAAGAACAACCAGAACCAGCCACTCCAAAAACATACCAAATGGTAAAATGCATCAACACAATGAAGAAACTACATCAACTAATGGACAAAACAGCCAGTTAGCATCAAAATTACAGTGTCAAATTCAGAGATAACAATATAAACCCTAAATGTAAATGGGCTAAATGCCCCAATCAAAAGACACAGACTGGCAAATTGGATAAAAAGCCAAAACCCATCAGTGTGCTATATCTAAGAAACCCGTCTCACATGCAAGGATAATAAAGGCTTAAAATAAAGGGATTGAGGAAGATTTACCAAGGAAATGGAGAGCAAAAAAAAAGCAGGAGTTGCAATTCTTGTCTCTGATAAAATAGACTTTAATCCAACAAAGATCAAAAGAGACAGGGACATTACATAATGGTAAAAGCATCAATGCAACAAGAAGAGCTAACGATCCTAAATATATACGCTCCCAATACAGGAGCATCCAGATACATAAGGCAAGTTCTTAATGACTTACAAAGAGACTTAGACTCCCACACAATAATAGTGGGACACTTTAACACCCCATTGTCAATATCAGACAGACCACCGAGACAGAAAATTAACAAGGATATGCAGGACTTGAACTCAGACCTGGACCAAGAAAACCTAATAGACATTTAAAGAACTCTCCACCTCAAATCCACAAAATATACATTCTTCTCAGCACCACATCACACCTACTCTAAAATTGACCACATAACTGGAAGTATATCACTCCTCAGCAAATGCAAAAGAATGTAAATCATAACAAACAGTCTCTCAGACCACAGTTCAATCAAGTTAGAACTCAGAATTCAGAAACTAACTCAGAACTGCACAGCTTCATGGAAACTGAACGACTGGCTTTTGAATGTTGACTGAATAAACAATGAAATGAAGGCAGAAATAAAGATGTTCTTTGAAACCAACGAGAATGAAGACACAACATACCAGAATCTCTGGGACACATTTAAGGCAGTGCCTACAGGAAAATATATAGCAATAAATGTCCACATGAGAAGCAATGAAAGATCAAAAATCGACACCCTATTGTCAAAATTGAAAGAGCTAGAGGAGCAAGATCAAAAAAACTCAAAACCTAGTAGAAGACAAGAAATAACTAAGATCAGAGCAGATCTGAAGGAGATAGAGACACAAAAGAACCTTCAAAAAAAATCAATAATTCCAGGAGCTGGTTTTTTGAAAATATCAACAAAATAGACCACTAGCCAGATTAATAAAAAAGAAAAGAGACAATAATCAAATAGATGCAATAAAAAACGATAAAAGGGATATCACCACAGATTCCACAGAAATACAAACCATCATCAGAGATTATTACAAACAACTCTACGCACATAAACTAGTAAACCTGGAAGAAATGGATAAATTCCTTGACACTTGCATCCTCCCAAGCCCAAACCAGGAAGAAGTCAAAACCCTGAATAAACTAATAACAAGGGCAGAAGTTGAGGCAGCAATTAATAGCTTACCACCCAAAAAAAGCCCAGGTCAGACGGGTTCACAGCCGAATTCTACCAGACATACAAAGAGGAGCTGGTACCATTCCTTCTGAAACTATTCCAAATAATTCAAAAAGAGGGAATCCTTCCCAAATCATTTTATGAGACCAACATCACCCTGATACCAAAATGTGGCAGAGACTCAGCAAGAAAACTTCAGGCCAATATCTATGATGAACATAGAAGCAAAAATCTTCAATAAAATACTGGCAATCCAATTGCAACAGCACATCCAAAAGCTTATCCACCATGATCAAGTAGGATTCATCTCAGGGATGCAAGGCTGGTTCAACATATGCAAGTCCATAAACGTAATTCACCAAATAAACAGAACCAAAGACAAAAACCACATGATTATCTCAGTTGATGCAGAGAAGGCCTTTGACAAAATTCAACAGCGCTTTATGCTAAAAACCCTCAATAAACTAGGTATTGACGGAACGTATCTCAAAATAATAAAAGCTATTTATGACAAACCAACAGCCAATATCATACTGAATGGCAAAAACTGGAAGCATTCCCTTTGAAAGTTGGCACTAGACAAGGATGCCCTCTCTCACCACTCCTATTCAATACAGTATTGGAAGTTCTAGCCAGAGCAATCAGGCAAGAAAAAGAAATAAAGGGTATTCAAATGGGAAAGGAGGAAGTCAAGTTGTCTCTATTTGCAGATGACATGATTGTATATTTACAAGACCCCATCGTCTCAGCCCAAAATCTCCTGAAACTGATAAGCAACTTCAGCAAAGTCTCAGGATACAAAATCAATGTGCAAAAATCACAAGCATTCCTATACACCAATAACAGACTTAAAGAGAGCCAAATCAAGAACGAACTGCCATTCACAATTGCTACAAAGAGAATAAAATACCTAGAAATATAGTAACAAAGAATGTAAAGGATCTCTTCAAGGAGAACTACAAACCTCTGCTCAACGAAATCAGAGAGGACACAAACAGATAGAGAAACATTCCATGCTCATGGTTAGGAAGAATCAATATTGTGAAAATGGCAATACTGCCCAAAGTAATTTACAGATTCAACGCTATCCACATCAAGCCGCCAATTCCCTTTTTCACAGAACTGGGGAAAAAAAAACCACCTTAAACATCACATGGAACCAAAAGAGAGCCCGCATAGCCAAGTCAATTCTAAGCAAAAAGAACAAAGCTGGAGGTATCACACTACCAGACTTCAAACTATACTACAAGGCTACAGTAATCAAAACAGCATGGTACTGGTACCAAAACAGGGATATAGACCAATGGAACAGAACAGAGGCCTCGGAGGCAACGCAACCCATCTACAACCATCTGATCTTTGACAAACCTGACAAAAACAAGCAATGGGGAAAGGATTCCCTGTTTAGTAAATGGTGTTGGGAAACTGGCTAGCCATGTGCAGAAAGCACAAACTGGACCCCTTCCTGACACCTTACACTAAAATTAACTCCAGATGGATTAAAGAGTTAAACATAAGACCTAACACCATAAAAACCCTAGAAGAAAATCTAGGTAAAACCATTCAGGACATAGGCGTAGCCAAGGACTTCATTACCAAAACAACAAAAGCACTGGCAACAAAAGCCAAAATAGACAAATGGGACCTAATCAAACTCCACAGCTTCTGCACGGCAAAAGAAACAGTCATTAGAGTGAATCGGCAACCAACAGAATGAGAAAAAATTTTGCAATCTACCCATCTGACAAAGGCTGATATCCAGAATCTACAAAGAACTAAAACAGATTTACAAGAAAAAAACAAGCCCATTCTAAAGTGGGCAAAGGATATGAACAGATACTTTACAAAAGAAGGTATACATGAGGCCAACAAACATATGAAAAAATGCTCATCATCACTGGTCATTACAGAAATGCAAATCAAAACTACATTGAGATACCATCTCATGCCAGTTAGAATGGCAATCATTAAAAAATCTGGAGACAACAGGTGCTGGAGAGGATGTGGAGAAATAGGAACACTTTTACACTGTTGGTGGGAGTGTAAATTAGTTCAGCCATTGTGGAAGACAGTGTGGCAATTCCTGAAAGACCTAGAAATAGAAATTTCATTTGGCCCAGCAATCCCATTACTGGGTATATATCCAAAGGACTATAAATCGTTCTACTATAAGGACACATGCACATGAATGTTCATTGCAGCACTGTTTACAATAGCAAAGACCTGGAACCAACCCAAATGCCCATCGACAATAGACTGGACAGGAAAAATGTGGCACATATACACCATGGAATAGTATGCAGCCATAAAAAACGATGAGTTCGTGTCCTCTGTAGGGACATGGATGAACCTGGAAACCATCATTCTCAGCAAACTGACACAAGAACAGAAAATCCAACACCACATGTTCTCACTCATAGGTGAGTGTTGAACAATGAGAACACATGGATACAGGGAGGGGAGCATCACACACTGGGGTCTGTAGGGGGGAAATAGGGGAGGGACAGCAGGGAGGTGGAGAGTTGGGGAGAGATAGCATGGGGAGAAATGCCAGATATAGGTAATGGGGAGAAAGGCAGCAAATCACACTGCCATGTGTGTACCTATGCAACAATCTTGTATGTTCTTCACATGTACCCCAAAACCTAAAATGCAATTATAGCCGGGCGCGGTGGCTCAAGCCTGTAATCCCAGCACTTTGGGAGGCCGAGGCGGGTGGATCACGAGGTCAAGAGATCGAGACCATCCTGGTCAACATGGTGAAACCCCATCTCTACTAAAAATACAAAAAATTAGCTGGGCATGGTGGCGCGTGCCTGTAATCCCAGCTACTCAGGAGGCTGAGGCAGGAGAATTGCCTGAACCC
>NW_022436947.1:38571598-38584232 GCF_009761245.1 Sapajus apella
ATCTGTGTTCCATCAGGCACTCATGTTTGTGATATAAAATTTCATTAGTTTTCTTCAAAGAGCAGACATTTTTTCATTAATAATTCATCCTTTCCCATTCATATCTGTTAACATTACCAATTCTTACATATATCTTACATCATTTCAGCGATATCTTGTATCGTTTCTGGATTTCCTATTCTGTTGCATACATTTGTCTGTATTTTCAGCTGTTAGTATACAATTAATTATAGAAATTAATAGCATATTTTAATATCTAGAGAAGCCAGTATTTTTTCAGTCCATTATAAAATTATTTAAAATGTCATCACAACAGTAAAAGACAGCAGATGTCGTGCAAAAATGTTAAAACCTTGATATTTTCATTCGGTTTATTTAACATTGATAAACAGAAAGAGCTCACATTTTGAGAAAAATGTGTCTTCTCATTCAAGAACACAAAACCCACCTCCCACTTCCAAGTTTACGTCTAAGACCCTTCAGTAAAGAACTGATCTATGTAAAACGGGCAGTTTTATCTGATAAATTTTCGCCTACTGAAAATTACTCCCAGTATTTTTCATAGGGGAATGAGTTCTTTCAGTAGAGACCTCCTGTAATGTATAAAACACCATATTTTAAACGTGAACGTTAAAAATAACACTGTATATGCCTAACTTTGTGAGTTAAATCACTCACATTCTCCACCAAGTGCTCCAGCCGGGGAAATTAGGGATAAAGCAGCTGGGGCTCATTTGGCTCTGCTGCTCCCGCCGGCGCCCTCCAAGGCCCGTCCCAGGGAGGAAGCAGGGCCTCGGGAACCCTCCCACCCCGGTCTGAGCCCCGTTACCTGTGTGGCTTGTCCCAGATGTCCAAGTCTCCGCTCCTGCTCGCCAGGCAGCTCCACCTCCGCAGCATCGCCCCTGACAGCCGCCCTATGGATCTTCCGCGGTTCTGCATCCTGGATTTGGTGCCCGGAAGTGGTGTGGACGGGGTCTAGGGAGCTCAGGACCTAGGGTTCTGCTCTGCCTTGGCCCCTAGCTCCCAAAGCCGAGGAACTTCTTCAAGGTGGTGACTTCTTAGATCCCCAACAACTAGCTCCTGAGCCGCGGCTCCTCCCACCCCCACCTAGCGCCAACCCCTAATCTGCAATCCCAAATCTGCTTTCTAGCCCAGAATCTGCGATCCAGCTGGGTCCACCACTGCCTTCAGCAGCAACACTTGCAGCCTCCGACCTCTCAGACCACGTGAGCCCCGCAAAGCCATTGGGCGCGCGCCTGCACCAGTGGACGCCCAGCTCCCGGAAGCTGCTCCCAGGTGCGCGCAGGCAGGTGGGGCTGCAGCTCCGGGCAGGCATTGCTGGGTTCCGGGTTCTCCTGGGCTCTACTGGGCTGCTGGAGGACCACAGGTTCAGGATCACAGGTGGACATTTCATATCACAAACATGAGTTCCTGATGGAACATTATCAATCCTTACATATATTTCGTATAATGGAGGAGGCTTGTCTGACCCTGAGGCCGCCCCACTCCTCCTCAAAGGGAGACCAGGTCTGGCATGGGCACTCCGTGGCACTGGAGCGGATTCGCGGATGGCCTGGCTTCAGCCCTGAGACTCTGGCCCAGCGGTCTGCCTGGCAGATGTCAGGGAGCAGAAGACACATGGAAAGTCAGGGGCTGCTCCTTCCCCAACCAGCCCCCACTGCTGCCCATGCCGGATGCGCAGCTTGCAGGTGCAGCTCTGGTACTGGCACGGGATGGTGGAGCTTCCCTTGGGTGGCGTCAGGGTCGCCGAGTGTACAGCCCATCTGGCCTGAGCGTCCGCTCCTCTTGGACACCTCTCTGGATCCTGAGCCCCCGTGCTGGGCACTCTGCTCCACACTGATGAGGCTGAGCGGCTGCTGGCGGGGCTGACTGCCTGACTTTGCCGCCTGGGTCGCCAGCCTCAGGATTCCTGCTGCTGGGGTCATGGGCCTAGTCTGGGGTGTACTGCCACTTGCTGCTCCCATGCCACGTCTAGGCTGCAGGGGTGACTCAGGCGTCAGTGGTGAATGGGGGGCCGGGTACCTGATGTCCTCAGGGTCAAGTGCATTGCCCGCCCACCTGAGGGTCTGCTGTGCCTTGGCCTCCTCCAAGAGCGCAGGGGCCACAAGGAGGCAATTTAGGAATGCTTAAATTGAAGGAAATATTCTTTCTCTCTCTTTGAGAAATAAGTGGTGATTTTGTTTTGTTTGGTTTTTGACACTCAGCTACAGCACAAAACAAAGGTGATGAAGAGGTGAAAGTCCACAGCCAGTTCCTCTATCAATTACCTTCAGATACAAAAGCTCAACATAGCTGCTTTGGTTGTCACTTTCACCTCAACACTTACGTATGCCTACAGATCTGTTCAATCAAAACTGTTGGATTTAGAATTATTTAATACACAATTATTTCATAATATTTTAATACCCAAGCTACTTTTAATAGTTTAACATCTCCACAATCCTGAATTATTCATTTTTTGTTTATAAAACCGTTGCTATAGTAAGATCAAAATCACAAAACTCACATTTCACTGGGTTAAAAAAATTAAAATATATCATACATAAAAGATGATAAAGTGTATTTGTTTCAACATAAAAATTACGGGTTTGCAAATTTTTTATATGTTTAGCTACATTCCTATGATTCTTTAACTTTGACCCTTCAAATCTTATGTCCTTACTTTTCAAAACCAATTATGCTTTCCCAACAGTCCCACAAGTCTTATTTCAACATTAACTCAAAAATCCACAGTCCATAGTCTCATCTGTGAAAAGGCAAGTCCCTTCCACCTATGAAGCTATAAAATCAAAAGCAAGCTAGTTACTTCCTAGATACAATGGGGATACAGGCACTGGAAAAAAACAGGTGTTCCAAAGGAGAGAAATTAAGGGGTTACAGGTCCCATTCAAGACAGAAATCCAATAGGGCAGTCAAATTATAAAGTTCCAAAATAATCTTCTTTGACTCCAGGTCTCATATCCCTAACCCATAACCCCTAACTTTAAGACTAACCACAAACTCTAAGCCTAACCCTGTCCTAAACTCTAACACTGACCCTCTAACGCTAACTGCTAAACCCTAACCTTAAACATAGCCCTAGCCCTAACCCTAACCCTAATGCTAAGCCTTGCCATAGGGCTAACTCTAACCCTAACTCTAGCCCTAATCCTAACCCTAACACCTAACCCTAACCCTCACACTAACCGTAACCCTAAACCCGAAGCCCAACCCTAACACCTAACCCTAAACCAACCAACCCTATCCGCAACCCTAATCCTAACTTTAACCCCCAACCCTATTTCTAAACCTAACAACATGAACCCTAACCCTAAAACCCTAGTACTTACCCTAACCACTGCCCTAAACCCTAACCCCAATTCCTACTCTAAACTGTAAAGAACGCTAACCCTTAATCCTCCTAATCCCTAACCCTAACCTTACTTCAATTACCCTTAACTCTAAATCTAACCTAAGCTTAACCCTCAATCATGAACTGTGCTACTTTTACCCACTCTAACCCTTACCTTAAGCTAAACCTACTTTAACCTGTATATAACCCCAATCCAAAATCTCACTAAAACTTTCACCCTAACCCTTAACTGTAATTCTGACCTGTCAACCTAACCCTATTAGTCAGCCTAATCTCTCCCTCTAATCTCTACTATGGAGCTCTTAACCACCAACCTGAACCTTCTCTCTTGGAGCCCTTATACCATAATCTTTAACTGGCAAACTCTTAGCCTGTAAAGCCCTATGTCCTGATTGTGTAATACCCTTATACACTAACTCTGTAAATACTAACCGCAATCTATATCCAGTCCCATCCTGATCCAACCTACACAGTGTCATGCCATTTCAAGGACTGAAATCTACAGATCTATAACCTGAGAAATGCAGACTTAGTAATCCTCAACAAAATAATAGTAAATTTAAGCCAACAGCATTTGGAAAGGATCAAACATCATGAACATGATTTCTTTATGCCAGAAAAATCAACGCTGGTTCCACACACTAATGCCATCCACATAGCACACTGTATTATTAGAATGAATGGAAATAATTTTTTCAACTGATGCAGAAAGGGCTTCTAACAAAGTTCAACACCATGTCACGATAAAAAACACAAACCTAGAAATAGGACATTTCTTAAAAATGAAAAAAGCAATTTTGTAAAACCAACAGTAAGCATGCTCAATTGTCATCACTGAAAGGTTTATTCCTAATAGAATAACAAGGCACAGACACCTACTTTCACTTGTGTATTCAATAGTATATTGGAAAATACAGGTGGGGCAATTATGCAAGAAAATAAAATAACAACTATTTGAGGCTCAATTATCACCTGATCTCATACATAGAAATTCCTAAGGAATGTTTAAAAAATTATTAGATAGTAAACAAATTGGGTAAACATACAAGCACAATACCAATACAAAAATCCATTTTATTATTATTATTCCTTTTTGAGATGGAGTTTTACTCTTGTCACTCATGCTGGAGTACAATGGCATGATCTTGGCTCACTGCAACCTCCATCTCCCAGTTTCAAGCAATTCTTCTGCTTCAGGCTTCTAAGTAGCTGGGATTACAGGCATGTGCCACCACACCCAGATAATTTTTGTATTTATAGTAGAGATGGGTTTTGTCATGTTGCCCAGGCTGGTCTCATACTCCTGACCTGAAGTGATCTGCCTGCCTTGGCTTCCCAAAGTGCTGGGATTACAGGTGTGAGCCTGTAAAACTTTGCTTAAGGAAATTAAACAAAGCCCAAATAAATGTAAAAACATGTTACAGTCAGGCCGGGCGCAGTGGCTCAAGCCTGTAATCCCAGCACTTTGGGAGGCCGAGGCAGGTGGATCACGAGGTCAAGAGATCGAGACCATCCTGGTCAACATGGTGAAACCCCGTCTCTACTAAAAATACAAAAAATTAGCTGGGCATGGTGGTGCGTGCCTGTAATCCCAGCTACTCAGGAGGCTGAGGCAGGAGAATTGTCTGAATCCAGGAGGCGGAGGTTGCGGTGAGCCGAGATCACGCCATTGCACTCCAGCCTGGGTAACATGAGTGAAACCCCGTCTCGGAAAAAAAAAAAAAAAAACAAAAAAACATGTTACAGTCATGGATTTGGAGATGGTATTTGTCAAGTTTGCCAAACTACACAAAGCAAACTACGAATTCATTGTTATTCCTACAAAAATCCCAAAGGTCTTAGGACAGAAATGGGAAAGCTAATCCCCATGTTCATATAGAATTTTAATTCACCCCGAGTAGCCAAACCAATCCAGAAAAATGACACCAAATTTGGAGGCTCACACATCCCAATTTCAAATGTTATTACAAAGCAACAGTAATCAAAACAGCATCATACTGGCACAAGAACAAACAGGAAGATCAACTGAATTGGATTGGAAGTCCAGACATAAAACAGTACCTCTATGCCCAAATGATTTTACACAAGATCCATAACCATTAAACTGGGGAAAGAATGCTGTTCTCAACAAATGATGTAAGGCAACTTGCTATCCACATAAAGGGACATGAAATTGTATCCTTACCTCATATTACATTAACAAGTTAACTTAAAATGGATCAAAGACCTAAAGATGGGAAAACTAAAATCTCTAGAAGAAAACACACAGTTAAACCGTCATGATGTTGGATGTAGCAATGGTTTCTCAGATCTGACACCAAAAGCACAAACCACAAAAGGAAAACATAGGAAGATGATTTCCTCAAAATTAAAAACTTTTATGCCTCAGAAGACATGATGAAAAAAGTTGAAAGACAAATTTGTTATAAAAGGAAAAACAACTATCTTCTCCTAATACAGTCTCAACACTCAACACAGAACACTTCTGTTACCAGATGCATGGACTTTTTTCCCACACAGATCAAATCCTGGGTACCAGCTGGGTGTCCTACAGTGCAATCCAATTCTGACACCACCGGGAGAAAGCATGAGACCCCACAGGCTAAGTGCTCAGTCCTAGGAAAACAGGTCATGCAGCTTGTTGCTTGCAACACGAGAGAATGCTAAACACGAGGATGATAATTAAAAAAGTGACTTTATGCCAGAGCTTAGCTGAAGGGAATGTATAGGCTCCTGACTTAAGGGAACAGCATCCACTTTCAGGGCAGAAAGCAGGAGCTTTGAAAGGGGGACTTGGCAGAATGGCATGAAGGGGATGGAGTGAGGTGGTGCAGGGTCTATGGGACTTGCTCTGATGTTTTATCCATTAGGTGGTCTTGCTAGTACCACCATGGGCAGAGCTAGGTTGTAAATGGACTGTTGTATCCTGGCAATCTCCTGGTAGGGGAGAGTTCCGGAGGTGTCTAGTTTGTTTCAAGTTTTGGTCCCTGGAACTTGTAAGTAAACATACAGTTTAAAAAGCTTTTAGTGCAGGAAGTGTCTGGTGGAGAGAAGGTAAAGCCTATAATTGCATTCCTAAAAAGCTAAGTAGGAAGTGTGAGAAAAGGAAAGAGGTAAAAGTAATACATTTCTTCTTCTTCTTTTTTTTTTTTTTTTTTTTTGGGACGGAGTTTCGCTCGTTACCCAGGCTGGAGTGCAATGGCGCGATCTCGGCTCACCGCAACCTCCGCCTCCTGGGTTCAGGCAATTCTCCTGCCTCAGCTTCCTGAGTAGCTGGGATTACAGGCACGCGCCACCATGCCCGGCTAATGTTTTGTATTTTTAGTAGAGACGGGGTTTCACCATGCTGACCAGGATAGTCTCGATCTCTTGACCTCGTGATCCACCCGCCTCGGCCTCCCAAAGTGCTGGGATTACAGGCTTGAGCCACCACGCCCGGCCACATTTCTTCTTTAAGAAAGTAAGGGTACGCAGTTACAAGACTGTAACCACTTCAGATGCCAATCACAAACAGTAGATTTCCAGATTAATTTCTGTCGACTTGGCTAGAGATTGGAGGATCCCAGAACACCCTTATTTTGTTCAGCAATTTGCTACGGCACATTACAGAACCCATGAAAACAGAGTACTTACTATAGCTGACTTATTACCAAGGATATTTTAAAGGCTACAAATGAATAGCCAGATGAAGAGATGCACAGCGTGAGGTGTGTGGAAGGGGTGCGGGCCTCCCATGTCCTCTCCAGATATGATCTTCCCAGCATCTCCCCATGTTCAGCAACACAGATACTCTCCCAACCCCATCTTTTATTACATAGGCAGATTGGTTACAACAGCGCCTTTAGGTATTCAACTCAACCACCAGCACCTCTACCTTTCACAGAGATGGGAGGGAGGCTGAAATTTCAAATCCTCTAATGACAAGGTTGGTTTCTTTGGCAACCAGCCCCACTGAGGCTGTCCAGGTACCCCAAGCCATCAGTTATCTCATTAGCATATGAAAGAGACAATACTTCATACATTCCAAAGGCTTAGTGCTCTGCCTCAGGACACTGGGACAGAGACCACACATAAACTCTTATTATGTTCCACTAACCCACAGAACAGAAGAAAAAATCTGCACAGTAGATACTTCATAAGTGTCTGCTATCCAGAATGTATAAATAACTTTTACAACTCAACAACAAAGACAATCCAATCTAAAAACTAATGAAGAACTTTAATACACACTTCACAAGTGTAACATCATTAGTCATAATTAAAACCATAAAGACATACCCCTTAACCCACACTAGAGTAGTTAAAAAAAAAAAAAAAAAAAAAAAAAAAAGTGTTGACAAAGATGTGCAGAAACTTGAACTAAACACTGTGGTGACAATATCAAATGGTGCAGCATATGTGTAAAATAATTTGGAGTTTCTTCAAACAGTCACAAATAGATTTACCATATAACTCAGTGATTCCATTCCTAGGTATATACCCCAAAGACCTGAAAGCAGGTGTTCAAACAAAACTTGTATGCTCTTTAAAATGTGTCAAGATCATAAATATGCAGAAAAGTCTTGGGAACAGTGACAGGAAAACTGGATCAGAATGAAAAAACACATTATACTCCCAGGTGGGGCAGGAGGTAAAAGTGAAATGAGTTTGTGAACTGAATTATCATGTAGGAACCATGCTGATTTTCTGATCTAGTGGTTATGTACCTGGGAGAGTGTCCATGCTTTGGGTAAAATACGCTGGAGTACTTTGTGGAATATTGCGAATCTAGCACAGCAATAACTGCTGGGGACTCTAAGAAAAGAAACAGGTTGTATTTTGCACTGCTACTGGAAGCTTCCTAGAAGAATGACAGTATTAAAAAGTAAATTACTTTTTAAAATAACCATATCAATACTATTCCAGAAAAGCAGAAACATCATCAAAATCCACTATAGAGGTTACGCTTCATCCAAAGATGGAACCCTTATAAAAGCCTCAAAGTCAACAGACTCCATTTAGTAGATATTACTATATTTATTAGTATTAGAGGTTACTGTGTAGATACATTAGTGTTACGGCATGGTGTGGATATCAGTGTTAGGGCATGGTGTACATGTTATATTGGTGTTGGAGGACAGTGCAGATATTACATTAGCATTAGGGCACAGTGTGGATAGTATTACATTAGTATCAGAAGCAACGGTGTGGATATTATACTGGTGTTAGGGCACGGTATGGATATCATAGTAATGTTAGGGCACGGTGTGATTATTATATTAGAGGCCACTGTGAGAATGTATCTCAGCAGCCACTGTGTCTGGGATGTTGACAATATCAGAGTGTAGTCGTAATGATGGGATATGGCGATTTCATTTTTCTAGATGAGTTTCTTCCTTTGCTGAGTGCTCTAAAGACTCTCTTCTCTGCACTCAGGGCTGTGGAAAGGAAGTTTTTTACTCACCAATGAAGGACACTTAGTTGACACGACCCTTGTGCTGCCCTGAGGGTCGAAGATCCTTGCTGTTTCTGGCACCTCAGAGGGAAGCTGGTCAGGAATGGGTTTGCACGCCCTCTGGTGGCGCAAAGGCTCAGCACAGTCACTCTTGCTCAGTTTCTCGGTGGACGTGCACTCCCACCTGGCTGTCCTGAAATACCTATAAAATTCAATATTCAGTTTATTCAAAGTAATAATTTTGGAAATTCAAACCAAAATGAAGCCTACTGTAGCCATATCTTTCCCAAAAATGGTGAAGGAAGACTTTGGAAGCCATGTAGAATGAAATGAATATATACACAAATTAAGAAAAACAAAAACCTACTCAAAATAGTCCAGAGACTGTAATTTGAAATGCAAAACTACAAAAAATCTAAAAGAAAATCTATGTGACGTTGGGTTTGGTGTTGGGTTTTAACACGCAACATCAAACGCCAATTCATGAAAATATTGATAACGGACTTTATAAAACTAAGTATTCTACTGTGAAAAACTCTATTCAGAGAACAAAAAGACAAGACAGACATGAGAAGATATTTACAAAATACACACGTGATTTTAAAACTGAGTAAATATTTGAACAAATACCCAACCACAGCAAATATACTGATAGTAGGCTGGGCATGGTGGCTGCCCATCTCTATTAAAAATACAAAAATTACCCAGGCATGGTGGTGCATGCCTGTAATTCCAGCTACTCAGGAGGCTGAGGCAAGACAATCGCTTGAACCTGGGAGGCAGAGGCTGTGGTGGGCCAAGATCATGCCATTCCTCTACCCTACTGTATATGTAAAAATGCGGATTCACTGAACCAGACTAAATTGTATTCAGCGGAAGGCTGATCAAGGATTCAAAAGAATGCAACCTTCTGTTTTATCTACTTCTGACCTAGAAGCAACCCCACTTCCTACTTCTAGTTGTTTCACCTTACTGGACCAAATGACGCTACATCTTACACATATTAATTGGTGTCTCATGTCTCTCTAAAATGTGTAAAAGCAAGCTCTACCATGACCACCTTGGGCCCATGTTGTCAGGACCTCCTGAGGCTGTGTCATGGGCGTGTTCTTAACCTTGGCAAAATAAACTTTCTAAATTGACTGAGACCTGACTCAGATATTTTGGGATCACAATCCACAGTCACCATGGTGTGACAGTTGACTACAGCATTCAGTACAGAGACATGCTATACAGGTTTGCAGCCTGGGAGCAATAGGCTATACCGTATACCTTACATGCGGAGTGATCTACACTGTCTAAGTTTTATAAGGACACTCTATGGTATTCGCACAAAGATGAAATCACTAAGGACAAATTCCTCAGAAAGTATCCACATCATTAGGAAATGCTTGAGTGTATTTTAAATGGTTAAAGCCTAGGAGAAAAAAGATGAAACTCAACTCCTCTTATGGTTTAATAACAAAGCTTAATAGAGTTAACATATTTTATCTCATCTAAGATGCCAACGATTAACAGATATTATTTTATGCACCATCACAAATAGGCTGCCAATTAAATTGACTTTCTGAATAACGAAAAAATGTGCACTTACTTCTATTAATGCCAGTAAAGTAAAATGAAAATGAATTATGGTTTTGACATGTTAAAGCAAAAAAGGAGGAAGCCATTAGCCTGAGGTCTTGCCTAAGCAAATGGAAACTGAACTTGGAGGCATTTAAACAGACTTAAAAACGTCTTGGGAGAGAGATCCAAGATGGCTGATCACTAGCAGCTCGGGATTGTAGCTCCCACTGAAAGCGCAGAGAACGAGAGCACGCCACACCTTCAGATCAATGTTTGTTGCTCACGCACCAGGAGATTCCCAGTGGAGGAGCCCCACGGGTCGCCAGTGCAACTCTTGAGGCTGGTGAGGTGGTTTTGCCACAGCCTTGGTGCAGCGGTTCTCGGTGCAGAGTCAGAAAAGCACCATCAATCTTAAAGCCGCTGTTTTGGCCAGCACAGTGGGTTGCTCAGATTTTAGCACCGGGAATCAACAAGTTGGACGTCCATTCAGAAACCCAACTATAAAGACGGTAATTATAAAGACCACAGATGGATAAATTTATAACGAAGGGAAGAAACCAGCCTAAAAAGGCTGAGAATACCCAAAATCAGAACGCCTCTCCCTCTACAAGGGATCACAGTTCCTCATCAGCAACAGAACAAGCCCTGATGGAGAAAGACTGTTCCATTAGCAGAAGGAGGCTTTAAAATAGATGATAAGAAACTTCTGGGAATTAAAAGAACTTGTTCTAACCCAATGCAAAGAAACTAAGAACTTTGAAAAAAGGTTTGACGAAATGTTAACTAACACACTATTTAGAGTAAAGGAATATAAGTGAATTATGGAGCTGAAAAACACAACACGAGAACTTCGCGAACTATGCACAAGTTTTAACAGCCAAATTGATCAAGCAGAAGAAAAGATATCAGGGGTCGAAGACCAACTTAATGAAATAAAACAAAAAAACAAGATTAGAGAAAAAAGGATAAAAAAGAATGAGCAAAGTCGCCAAGATATATGGGACTATGTGAAAAGACCTAATCTACGCTTGATAGGTATACCTGAATGTGATGAAGAGAATCAATCCAAGCTGGAAAATACGCTTCAGGATATTATTCAGGAAAATTTTCCCAACCTAGCAAGGCAGGACAATATTCAACCCCAGGTAATACAGAGAACAACATAAAGATATTCCTCAAGAAGACCAACCTCAAGGCACATAATCCCAGATTCACCAGCGTTGAAATGAAAGAGAAAATACTGAGGGCAGCAGAGAGAAAGGTCAGGTTACCCATAAAGGGAAGCCTATCAGACTCACAGCAGATCTCTCAGCAGAAACCCTACAAGCCAGAAGAGAGGAGGACAATATTCAACATCCTTAAAGAAAAGAACTTTCAACCCAGAATTTTACATCTAGCCAAACTAAGCTTCATAAGCAAAGGAAAAATAAAATCTTGTGAACAAGTAAGCACGCAGAGATTTCATCACCACCAGGCCTGCTTTACAAGAGCTTCTGAAAGAATCACTACAAATGGAAAGGAACACCAGTATCAGCCTTTCTAAAAAATGCCAAACAATACAAAACATCAACATAATTAAGAACTTGCATCAACTAATGGGCAAAACAGCCAGCTAATATTAAATGGCAGTATCAAACTCACATATATTGTTATTAATTCTAAATTTAAATCGACTAAATCCCCCAATCCAAAGACACAGACAGGCAAAAAAAAGCCAAGACCCATTGGTATGCTACAACCAGATCCGTCTCACATGCAAGGATACACAAAGACTCAAAACAAAGGGATGGAGAAAAATTTACCAACCAAATGGAGGGCAAAAATAAATAAATAGAAAGCAGGAGTTGCAATTTTTGCTGATAAAATAGACTTCAAAGCAACAAAGATCAAAAGAAGCAAAGAACGATATTACATAATGATAAAAGGATCAATGTAACAAGAAGAGCTAAAGATCCTAAATATATATGCACCCAATACAGGAATACCCAGACATATAAGACTTATAAAGAGACTTGGACTCCCACAAAATAATAGTGGGAGACTTCAACATCAATATTAGACAGATCAATGAGACAGAAAGTTAACATCGATATCCAGGACTTGAACTCAGATCTGGAACAAGTAGACTTAATTAACATTTACAGAACCCTCCACTTTAAATACACAATATATACACTCTTATGAGTACCACATCACACCTATTTATAGGTTTAAATGAAATATTGGTTGGCTGCTTGTTAATTATTTTCTCCCCCCCCCCC
>NW_022436947.1:38584332-38614378 GCF_009761245.1 Sapajus apella
AAAAAAAAAAAAAAAAAAAAAAAGAGCCGAGCTCTCATGAGTGCTTAGGAACATGCTCTGCCATGAACCACCTGTATGCCTTGGGCTGAAAATGCATCCTTTAATGAGATGATCAGAGCTGTTTTTCCCCCAGCTGGTTCATGTGAACATTATTTACCACTAGAATGAGATAGGTTTATTACCAACTTAATCCTTTTTTCTTATCTTTTTTTTTAAAGTACTGAAAAAGCTTGTAAAAAAAAAAGAGAGAGAGAAGACAAATTATAATCAGAAACAGGTTGAAAGTATAAAGGGAGAAGGTTAAAAAAACAAAAAAAAAACGTTAACAAACCAGTCAATGACAAAAAGCCCAGCCGCCACTTGGCTGTATGACTAGGGATGCTCAGGGAACCATCCCCACAACAGGCAGTCGCCTAGCTGGAGCCAGTAAGAAAACTTACTTAGTTGCCGCCACTAAGAGTTCGAAGCCTTAAGCCCTATTTTCCATTCTGGTGCTTCAGGCATGATTCATGAATCATTTCTTTGCTCAAACTGTTTAAATTTATTTTGCCTAAAATTCTTCTAACCCCTAAATCCTAACCCCTAACCCCTAGCCCCAATCCTCACCCTAAATCCTAACCACACGTGAGTTTCTACCTTTGCACTGATATGTCAGTGTTGATTATTAGAACTGCTGCATTGGCAAGGCTGCATGAGTAGTGCGGATTTTATAGTAACATTTTGGACTGAGGCCCTGCATTAGCATTACAGGTGTTTTCTACATGAGCACTGTGGGTGTTGTATTCGCATTTCGGATGTCATATCTGCCTCAGGAACACTCTATTTGTGTTCTGAGGCTGCGGTGTGTACTTCGCACTGCTGCTGCCTGGCCTTGAGTTGGGAGAACCTAGGTGCACAGGATTCAGAGGGGCTTTTGGTGTCCAGTTTTCCACAATGAAATCTTCTTACTCGTCTCTGACCTTATGCAGTCGAGCTGCAAACAGGAAGGATTTTACTCACCGTGGACACGGCCCACAGTTGTCCCAGAGTGAGGCTGCTCCACCAGGTCTATACTGAGAATACAACTGGGCCGACCGCCGAGACGCCACGCACGCCGGCGCCGAGACGCCACGCACGCCGGCGCCGAGACGCCACGCACGCCGGCGCCGAGACGCCACGCACGCCGGCGCCGAGTCGCCATCTGAAAAGATGCGCTCGGGCGCCCCCTGCTGGAAGCCAGGCTGTGCAGGGTCCTCTTGCTCACAGTGCTGGGCCTGCCCGCCCTTCTGGTGGCTGGGGCCACTGCAGGGTCCTCTTATAGTGCGGTTACTGGTATCCCCTGCTGGTGGCCCCACTGCAGAGCCCTCTGGCTCACAGTGTAGTGACAACACGGCCCCTGCTGGCAACCAGGGCAATGCAGCATCCTCTTGCTCATGGTGTGGTGCCTGTGCTGCTGGGCCCTCTTACTCGCAGTGCAGTGTCAGCACGCCCCCTGCTGGCTGCAAGATTGTCTCGCTCATAGTGTCGTGGCAGCACCCCCATGATAGCAACCAGAGCACTGCAGGCGCCTCTTGCTCATCGTGTGGTGCCCGTGTGCCCCCTGCTGGCTTTTTGGGGCACTGTAGGGCCCTCTGGCTCACAGTGTAGTCGTGGCATGCCCCCCTGCTGGCAGCTGGGACACTGCAGGCCCATCTTGTGCATAGCGTAGTGGTGGCATGCCCCCTGCTGGCTGCTGGGGGCACTGTAGGGTCCTGTTGCTCAGTGTATTGGCAGCATGCACCCTGCTGGCAGCAGGGACACCACAGGGCCCGCTTGCTCCCAGTGTGATGGCTGGCGCCCCCTACTGGCCTCCTTCTGCACCACTTAAAGTGAGTGCCAGTTATTCAGCACCCACAGTTTTAGAAATTCGAACTGAAAGGGAGCTATTACTGGAAAGGGCTGATGTCCCAGTTCTTGTCTAACTTGGAAGAAAGATTTTTCACCAAGAGATAGTACGAAGGTGGCAGATAACTTCATTGAAAATACAGTGTAAAGAGCTTATTGCAGAAAAAATAGGTAGTCCCAAGAGAGGAGCAGGCTGATCATGCAGGAAAACAGCCCAAGAGTCCTGTGCAGGGAATTTTATTTTGGACTTCTTCACATTCCTGTCTCTGTCTCGTTTCCACCTGTTTTCTTTGTCTGGTTTTTCTGCTCCTGCCTTAGGTCCTCAACTTGCCCCTCTTTGCCTTGTGGGACCTCCTCACTGTTAATTAAAGCACATGTGTGGTGATCAATCCAAATCCACTGACGGTGCTGGCTTCTTCCTCCCTCCCAGGAAGACCCTACAGTGGTCACATCTGTACATCCTGTGCCTGCCTATCTGTTTTGAATGTCTTTCTCTGCCCTAATCTGTACTTATAGTGCCAGATTTCTCTTAAGAATGTCCCCTTTGTCCTTCTTATCAGCATGTAGCTAGCAAGTTTCTAACATTTTGCCTGTAGAGTGAATGATGATTGGGGCATCCTGAGAGGAGTTCTAGGATGTTTCTTTCTGCATGGGTACCCTTATTCCTTGTACCCACAACTGACAAGTGCCCAAGCACTCCAGTATTAGATATGTTATTAATATATAAATTGTTGATGGTCCCTCCAGGTGAGCCTTCCATCATGTTCATGTCTAGTCTACCTACTCTAACAGAGCCCACTATCCTGTGTCTTTCCCAAAAGTAAGGAAGGAATGATTCATTGGAAACCATAGGAAATGAAATGAATGTAGATGAAAACTTTGCAACTTATACAAATGATCACTCAAAATCATCCTTACACTAAAAATGCAAAACTCTACAATTTCTGGAGGAAAACATAGACTAAAAACCTATGTGCCGCTGGGTTCAGTAATGAATTTTAGCAAACAACACAAAGTGTCATACACACAGAACAAAGAATGAAGTGGATTTTTTAAATATTAGAAGTGTATACTCTGGAAAAGACCTTGTCAAGAGAATAAAAAGAGAAGCCACATATTGAAAGAAAATATTTGCAAAATACAGATCTGAGAAAGAATTTGTATTCAATATACAAAAAAAACTTAACACTAAGTAAAACAGCCCAATTAAAGATGCACACAAATCTGAACAGACACCTCACTAAAAGATTTAAGAGAAACTGGCCCTTTCAAAACACTCCATCACTGATACCAACCAACTCCCTGAAGCTGCCTCTCCTTTCTTGCTTTATAAGAGACCAGCCATGACAGAGAGGATCTGGCCAGTATACAGAGGATGCACAGAGCACGTTTTCATGTCCTCTGCTTCACCTTTTAATGTCAGAGAGCTGAAAACTTGACCCTGGGATCATGCTAACACTGCCATTATTTGAACAGGGGACCCATGAAGGAGTAAGAAACTCAACTGAGATTGCATGCATTTTCCCCTTCATAAATATTCATAACTCCTCCTAGAGCTTGTTAAATACGTGTATTTGGCCATGCCACTCAGCATAAATTACTGTTTCCTTTACCTCTCCCTTGAAGTGTCTGCTTCTGGCTCCTGGCTGGAGTCTATTCTTCCCAGCCTGTTAGAAGGACTACCCTGCAGGCTGCAACCCTTTATAGGAAATAAATCTCTCACTCGGTGCAGTGGCTCATGCCTGTAATCCCAGCAATTTGGGAAGCCAAGGTGGTTGGATCACCTGAGTTCAGGAGTTTGAGACCAGCCTGGCGAACATGGTGAAACCCTGTCTCTACTAAAAATACAAAAAAATTAGCTGGGCATGGTGGTGGACATCTGTAATTCCAGCTAACTGGGAGGCTGAGGCAGGAGAATTGCTTGAACCCAGGAGGTGGAGGTTGCAGTGAGCCAAGATCACATCATTGTACCACCGCCTGGGCAATAAGAGTGAAACACCTTCTCAAAATAAATAAATAAAAATAAAAATAAAGAAATCTCTCCTTTCCAAATTTATTAACCTCATCATCCTTCAGTTGACAGTGTTACAAAGTTCAAAAGGACTTCCATACTCTCCCACAGAAGTCCTAGAAATTGTCATTTTGTTAATTATTTTAGATGTCTGAGAACTTGTAATCTAATGAGTATAAATGTTGAAATTGTGCTTTATCAGCTATATGTCTCTTAATCCAAGCAAGCATATGTCTAAAATTAACCATGAGACTATGTATGCCTGATTTATGGCTAAAATTTTAGGATGAAAGCTATGAGATCTCTATTTGTGTTTTATGCCTGTTAATGTGTGTTATGTATATGTGATATTTTCTTAACTCCAGATAGCAAAGCAAAATTCATTTATAAAATCCTCTAAAAGTGCTCTATTCTAACTTAGCTTGGAAAAAAATAAGCGTTTATAAATAAATATTCCTTAAACTTCTAGCAATGTAGGAACTGATTCAAATGCTTTTCAAGTTAACAAAATTTAGATAAAACATAGTTAAATAAGATCAATTTAATATTTTTGGCGTAATAAAACAACTATGTCTTCAGAGCTATCACTGTTGAATATAAAACAAACATAAATTTCTATTCTTCTTGAGTTGTAGTCAAATAAGCTAATATTATACTTACTAGATACTTAAAATCTTAAATCTTATGGATTTGATTCTCATTAAGTTGTTATTCTTATTAAAAACATTATTTCAATAATAATTTTTCACAGCAAATCTGCCTAATAATAGTTTCCAAAATACTTTTGGTATTTTTTAACCTTAAAGTTAAGCTAACTAAAAGATTTCCTTTAAATATCTAGATTATTTATAAATAATATACAATACTAAAACATTAATTATTGAACATAACTAATTCAACTTTATATGCTTTTGGCCCCTATTTTTACAGAGAGAATAAAGATATTTTGGCCTGTTAATAAACATTTTTTTGGTCTACCACACTGAGAAATTGTACTCAGTTACAGAGCAGGGAGGCCTCAGAAAGCAAGAGGAGGAACGCACCTGTTTAAAGAAAAAAAATTTGTTTTGAGATGGAGTTTTACTCTTGTCACAATGACATGATCTCGGCTCACTACAACCTCTGCTTCCTGTGTTTAAGGATTCACCTGCCTCAACCTCCCAAGTAGCTGGGATTACAGGTGTGCACCACCATGTCCAGCTAATTTTTTGGTATTTCTTTTCCATTTTAATTTATTTTGAGTTTTTTATTTATTTAATTTTTAAAAATTCAGTCCCTGTAGAGACTTCCAAAAATTGCCAATGCCGACTATATTGCCAGTCGTCATGGCGGGGTATTGGGAAAAGTTTTCAATTAGCAATGGTCGCGCCTTGGATAAATGTTATTGGCTATGATACTGTCACCGTGCAAAGCTATTTTTTTGTATTTTTAGTAGAGACTGGGTTTCACGAGGCTGGCCATGCTGGTGTCCAACTCCTGGCCTCAAGTGATCCACCCTCCTCGGCCTCCGAAAGTGCTGGGATTTCAGGTGTGGGCCACTGTGCTTAGCCTTAATGTTTGCTTATATAGGTTATTAAGAATAGTGTTGTCTCTTATAAAGGCCTGTGATCAGTTTGTGTCAGGCTATTAGTATTGTTACTTTTCTACGTTACTATTGATTATAACAACAATTTATAAGTGTAGTATTATTTTTAAAGTAAAACTTATTTTTAAATTAAGAATGTTTTTTGCTTAAAGTACTGGTATATTTTAATAAGTTTTGGGTCTTTATTTAGTTATTAACTTGTTCCTGCAACCATAAATATTTTATAACCAAAGGTGCTCAACATCTAAATATATAATCCAACAAATTTAACGTGTGTGTGTGTGTGAGAGAGAGAGAGAGAGAGACATAGGGTCTCACTCTGTCTCCCAGGCTTGAATGCAGTGGTGTGATCATGGCTGGCTCACTGCGGCCTCAAACTCCCGGGCTCAAGCGATCCTCCTGCCTCAGCCTTCTGGGTAGCTGGAACCACAGGCACGCACCTCCATGCCAGCTAATTTTTGTATTTTTTGTAGACATGGGGGTCTCACTATCGTCCCAGGCTGGTCTTGAACTCCTGATCTCAAGTGATCCTCCCGCCTTGGCCTTCTAGAGTGCTGGGATTACACTGGTGAGCCCTGCACCCTGCCCAGATTTAACTTTTTCTAAAGCTTTTATTTAAAATAAAGTCACTGTGGTTAAGATGCCTCTGACAGTTTTGTATTTTAAGTATGAAGCCTCTGTTGAATGAATTTTTCCATAAGTTGTAAAATGTGCATCCGTGCTTATTTCATTCCTATAGTTTCCAATTAATTGTCCTTTCTTCCTTTTTAGAAACACACGGGCTAGAGGTCTCCATGTCAGTTTGCATTTCCAGAACTATGGCGCTGAACACTCTGCACTCCGACTTTAAGTGCTGCAGCGGGACAGCTACCAGAGGGCGTGCGTCTTCCTCCAGCGATCTATAGGAGGGCGATTAAGGTGGCGCCATGTCAGCCAGCTTTTACTTCTATTGAAATGCAGTGTGGAAGTCAAGGGGGAGGTGATCTTAGATGCTTGAATTATCTTCCTCACCAGGTCACCTCCTCCCTGCACACGGCCACTCTCCCACGTGGGCTATTTTCCAGTCTCACTCACAATCTCTCTGAGCAACTGTGGAAAGAAGACAACTACAGAGCCTCTCCCTTGTTCAAGTCACTCTGCTGATAGACCTGCATAACTTGTCTCACTGAACCCTGGACCGCCCTGGAAAGAATACCTCTGCCCCTGTATTTCAGACAAAGACTATGAGGCGGTCGGGCATGGTGGCTCACACCTATAATCCCAGCACTCTGGGAGACTCAGGCAGGTGGAAAATGAAGTCAGGAGTTCAAGATCAGCCTGGCCAAGATGGTGAAACCCCGTCTCTCTTAAAAATACAAAAATTAGCCAGGTGTGGTGGCAGACACCTATAACCCCAGCTATTCGGGAGGCTGAGGAAGGGAATTGCTTGAACTTGGTGTCAGGTCTCCATATGCAAGCCTTGAGCCTGAAAGTCTGAAGTCCTGCTTGCCTGCTGATCATCTTCAACCTCCCACCTGCATTCACCATTGTCCCTGATCGCCCAGCCCAGTGGAGCTTCCCTGCGCAAGCCCCTCACCCAACCCTGCCATCTTAACTGTTCTTATGATAATGTGAATACCTCTCATCCATCCTGTCATCTTAAGTGCTCTTCTGCCTTACCCCCAGCTGCCATTGTAACTAAATTTACGGTAATGTATACTCCTTGCCCCTACCCTCACCACTGTAACTGATCTTACTCTCTGTAATTTTCCACTGCCCACCCCAAATCTATAAAACAAACTCCTATCCCACTGCCCTTTGCCGACGCCCTTTTCAGTCTTAGCTGACCTGCACCCAGGAGAATAAAGAGCCATGTTGCTCACACAAAGCTTGTTTGGGGGGGTCTCTTCATTCAAAGCGTGCATTTTTATCACCTGGTAGGCAGAAGCTGCAGTGGGCCAAGATCGCACCACTGCACTCTAGCCTGGGCAACAGAGAGAGACTCCATCTCAAAAATAAAAATAAACAGTAAAAAATGAAAAAAAGAAATAAAAATAACAATAAAAGAAAAATAAAAAATAAAAATGAAAAAAACAAAGACTATGAGGCTAGCAGTGGCTGTGACCAAGCACATGACCCAAGCCCTGTTGGCAGTAGCTGGATTGGAACTAAGTTCTCACATTCACAGGGTGCGATGAGGGCCTCCTGATTACGAGATCCAAAGTGGGACTGGCACTTCCATTAACATGTACATATATTTGTCTGTGAATCTATGTATGAGCATTTTCATGCATCAAATTTTGCCAGGAGCCTCACATATTTTTATCATAGTCACAAAATTCTGTGTTCTTCAGTATAAATAATTGACATTTTATAGTTGAAAGTTGGGGATGCAAGTGATTTCCCACACAGCCAGCAGCTAAAATATTCCAAATGTGGTTTTCACCGTGTGTTGGGATTTACTCAGGGCGGCTGGCAAATTATTAGGGAAATATTAGGGAAAGTTAGAAGATTATAGTCTCTAACCCAGAAATATATAAAATTAGCCATAAAATTTTGAAAAAGTCCAGTTTCTTTGTGATAACACTGTAAAACATGTTATTTTTCATCAAAATTTGAAATAAGGTGGGAACCTCTGCAGCTCAGCCACTGGCTGATGCACTGTCACAAAGTTGCACTCCAACCTTCTCACTTCTGTCCTAATTTCTTCCCAGGTACTCCTGCTGAGTTTGAGCCTCAAGAAGGAACTCAAGGAAGTGCCAATTAAAACACTGAAGTATCTTTGCCTGCCTGGTTTGCAAGATCAAAAGGACGGATAAAGTTCACTGTTGGTGAAAGCTACAGGCACTCTCTTGCTAACCCTAGGGCTAGCAAGGTCTTGACAGACCCTGACCTCATGCCACTCTTCCCACAACCCCTCAGGTATGTCTCATCTCTGCTCAATTTTATCCTCCAAACTTCTAACCCTTAATACTCTAAATACTAAATAAACCTATAGGCAATCCCATCCCAATTTAATGATAAATTACACTAGGAAATGAAATCACAAAAACAGAAAGGCATAGATCAATGTCTAGCATAATTAAACAATTAATAATCCTCAACAAAATAATCATAATTTGATACTAAGACATACTTGAAGGATTACAGACCATGATCACTACATCCTTTTCTCAGAAAATCAAGCTGGTTTTGCATACTAAAGCCATCCTGTAAATAAACATCAAATAAGCAGAATGAAGAAACCCAGATACTTGTCTCCATAGATGCAGGAAGTACTTTCCACAAAGTCAACACCATTTCATCATAAAAACACCCAACAAACTAGAGATAGGAAATTTTGTTAATACAACAATAACTAAAACTATTTCCATTGTTAGGGCCATATATGACAAAAACATAGGTAACATTATAAACAATTGGGAAAAGTTAAAAAGCTCTTCCTCTAAGATCTGGAACAAGTGTGGCTACTTTTACCACTTTTTTCATCATAGTACTGGAAGAGCAATTAGACAGGAGAATGCAATAAAAGGCACCCAAATCAGAAAAAAGGAAGTCAAATTGTCTTCTTTTGCAGGTGAAATGATCACATACATATATAGAGAAAACCCTAAAGATTCTACAAAAAAACCTACTATAAATAATAAATAAATTTGCTAAAGTTGAAAGACACAATACCAATATACAAAAATGAGTAGCACACCCATGCATCAATAGTGAAACACCTAAGAAAGAAATCAAGAAACCTACTTCATTACAGTAGCTACTACCTCCACCACAAAATGATACCTAGAGATGAACTTAACCAAAAAGGTGAAAGATTCCACAATGAAAACTATAAAACATAGATAAAAGCTATTAAAGCAGACACATGTAAATGGAAAGATATCCCATGTCCAAGCACTAGCAGAATATTGTTAAAATGTCTATATCACCCAGTGGGATCTACAGAATGAGCACAATCCCGTCAAATTACAAAAGACATTCTTCATAGAAATAGAAAAAAAAAACCTAAAATTTGCATAGACTTGCAAAATACCTCAGACAAAAGAATCTTGCATAAAAAGCTGGAAGCATCACACTACCTAATTTGAAAATATACTACAAACCTATAGTAACCAAAATAGCATGGAACTGGCACAAAAAAGGGGCAAGGGAGAGACAGAGATAGACAGAGATAGATGAATGACAGATAGACATAGACAAATGAAACAGAATAGAAAACTCAGAAATAAATTCACGCATTTACCATCTACTCATTTTTATCAAAGGCACCAAGAAGACACCTTTGGGAAGGACAGTCTCTTCAATAAACTGTGCTGGGAAAATACAACACCCACATGTACAAGAATAAATCTAGACCATTATCTTACCATATACAAAAATCTACTCAAAATAAAGATTTAAATGTAGGACCTGAAACTACAAAACTACCAGAGGAAAAAAAAAATAGGATAAATGCTTCATGAAATTGGTTAGGACAATGGATTTTCAAATAGACATCAGAAGCACAAGCAACAAAAGCAAAAATAGACAAATGCAATTACATTAAATGTAAAAGCTTCTGCAAAGCGGAGGAAGCAATCAGTAGCATGAAGAAACAATCCAGAAAACGGAAGAAAGCATTTGCAAACTATGCATGAGGTAAAGGGTTAATACACAAAACATGTAACAAACTCAAACTACTCAAAAGCAAAAATACAAATAGCCTGATTTAAAAATCAGAAAAAGATACACCCCAAACCTTTGTTCCCCACCATTATTTCCCCATCTTCTTTTCCCAGCCGTCTTTGGCCTGCTCCCTCTCACCACTCTTTTTCTTCCTCCATCTACCCCAAAACTTTTTCACCATTTTTCCCCACTGTCATTTCGAAAAGCTTTCTCTATTCTCCCGCTCATGACTGTTTTTGCCATTCATCTACCTAAAAACCTTTCTTCACTGTTTTTCCCCACCGTCTTTTCTCCCTTTCCCTGGCCACCTTCTTTTCCCCTTCCTGCTCTCGTTACCCTCTTTTACTCCTTCATCTACCCAAAAACATTTGCCCCATTTTTTCTCAAAGCCTTCTCCTCACTCCTGCTGCTCACCCCCTCTTTTATCCTTTCATATACCCAAAACTGTTTTCCCCGTCGTCCTTTCCCCCTCCCTCCTTGCCACCCTGTTTCCCTTCTACATCTACCCAAGAACATTTACCACCCTCTTCTCACAAAGCCTTCTCCTTACTCCTGCTCACCTCCCTCTTTTCCCCATCTACTCCCCAAATTTTTGCCCACTGTCTTTTCATAAAGCCTTCCCCGTTTCTTGCTCACCCTCTTCTTTCCCCTATCCTGCTTGCCACCCTTTTTTTCCTCCAGATACCCCAAACTATTTTCCCCATCGTCTTTTCCCCAGCCCTCTTTCCCCACTCCCGCTCGCCACCCTTATCCTTCTCCTGCTTGCCACCCTCTTTTCCCCCTCCATCTACTTAAAAACTTTCCTCATCTTTTTGCAAAACCTTCTCTCCCTCCTGCTCACCATTCTCTTTCTCCTGCTCTGCACCCCTTTTTCTCCTTCCACTTGCCACCCTCTTTCCCTCCCACCTCCATCTACCGAAAACCGTTTTACCCACCATCTTCTTTCCCTGTCTTTCTTTTCTTCCAACTGTGTTTTTGCAAATTTTCTCTCCCTCCTGCTCACCTCCTGTTCCCCCCTCACCACCCTCTTTTTCCTCCTCCCACTTGCCAGAGAGTGAGACTCCATTTCAAAAAAAACAAAAGGAGAGACTGCTAAATGTGCCTAGATATCTTCATAAGTCATCTATGTTCTGTTTTCTACATATCTTGAAAGGCAGTCCCGAATGATGGGTAATTATCTAGGTTGTAAAAATAAAACATACTTCCTTTTCCCTTGAATATAAAACAGCATTGTGGGATTAGTGCTTTTTTCTTGGATCATTTTTCAGAAGGAGCGTCAGCCCCCAGACAACCACATTTTTACTGTTACGAATGGCAAGAGAAAATGTACAGCTCAATTTACCCAATGGACAAAAAGGCTCAAATGATGGCACAACTTAGCAGCCAAATTCCCATCAAGCACAGACTTTGGACATACTGATCCCTTTCTACCTGCAACCGGGAACAGGCACTTTGAGTGACGTCATTCGAAATTACCCTGCCCAGACACACTTTTCATTGATTCTCTGAAGGGCAGTTCCAACACATTTTCTGGGGCTTTCTCTGCATCATGAGAGGCAGTGCAGCTCTGCCCTTCACCTTCTTGCAGTTTTTCTACTCTTTCCTATGATCTCAGAGGAACTTTGTCTCAGGCCAACTGTTTGTTCCTTGGGCTCTTTCATGTCCCCTAAAAATCGCTTACTCCCCCTCTAAGTTGCCTCCATCTCCATCTATCTCCCTCTCTCCTGAAAAGACAGCACTCTTTAAGCATCAACCATCTGACCCTTCTTGCAGTCTCATTTTTTGGCTGGCTCCCATGTTTATTCCTGTTCTACGTTTTTCTTCTCCGGTTAAGCTGTCTGTTATTAGTTCATTTCTGCAGTGAACCTTTAGAGAGGAAAGTGAAATCTTTCCTTCCAGATATACAATAGAATTATAAAGCAGAAAAGTTTAGACATAATTTCGTATTTAAGTGCCAAAACTTCATACTCCATTTCTGATAAACAGCACAAAGGTTAAAAAACAATAACAACTTATTTTTGACCCAAAACTCTGTTGACATTCTATTAAACAAACACCAACCTCTTTAATTTTCATAATGCAAATGGCAGATATTCTTATAATTCTTATGCTAATAAATTATTTCCCTGATGTTTTTGGTAAAACCCAATATTCATAATAAAGTCCAAAACCATGAATTGTTTTAAATAGTTTCTTATGTGTGATTACAAGTACACCTCTACAGGAAGTTAGTATACTCTCACAAAAGCTAATTTTTCAGAGGAAAAGGCCAACTGTAGAAACTCCCAGAAACACAATAGTGATAAGCATTCACCGAACGCCAAGAAAGTCATGATCAGGATACAAATAATCAGGTGGAAAACTGATCGTCTGGAATAATAATAGTTGAAATAATGAAAAGATGAACGACATTTCCAGTATTTCAGTAAAAAGTGATAATCTTTAGAAACCATCAACCTCCTCCAAGAGGTAATCACACTCCTCAGATATCACCAGGGGATTCCACTGCTTCAAAAAAGATTGGAAGTTACCAGTCTCATGTTTTCTGCATGGCTGATAGTGCTTTTAGGCATTCCAAATGTAGAGTGTCTTTTTTTTTTTTTTTTAAACGTAAAGCAGGGATATCAAATTTTTTGGCTTCCCTGGGCAATATTAAAAGAAGGAAACCTGTCTTAGGCCACACATAAAATACATTAACACAAAAATAGCTGATTATCTAAAAAATATCACAAAAATGTCAGGCGCTGTAGCTCATGCCTGCAATTCCAGCAATTTGGGAGGCTGAGCCTAGCGGATCACCTGAGGTCAGGAGTTCCAGACCAGCCTGGACAACATGGTGAAATCTTATCTCTACCAAAAATACAAAAATTAGTCAGGTGTGGTGGCAGGTGCCTGGAATCCCAGCTACAAAGGAGGCTGAGGCAGAAGGATCGCTTGAATGAGGAAGGCGGAGGTTGCAGTGAGCCGAGATCAGGCCATTGCCCTCCAGCCTGGGAGGCAAGAGGGAGACTTTGTCTCAAAAAAAAAAAAAAATCACAAAAAAATTCTTTTTTTTTTTGAGACAGTCTCCTGCTCAGTTGCCCAGACTAGAGTGCAGTGGCACAATCTTGGCTCACTGCAACCTCTGCCACCTGGGTTCAAGCCATTCTCCTGCCTCAGCCTCCTGAGTAGCTGGTATTACAGATGCCTGCCACCATGCCTGGCTATTTTGTATATTTTTAGTAGAGACAGGGTTTTACCATGTTGGTCAGGCTGGTCTGGAACTCCTGACCTCAACCGATCCCCTGGCCTCAGCCTCCCAATTACAGGCTTGAGCCACCACACCTGGCCTGTCATTTCTTTATATTTGGATAACATAAGGACTTTAAGACCCTTTTTCCTTTGGGTTAATCAATGATCTGCACCATACACATTTTACAAAACAAAGGACAATACAGTCCTGATTCACATCTTGGTCATGTCACTCCTAGTGACTCCCATATTGCAAGCCTCCCAGCAGGTGCAGCCCTTTCCTCTCCATCTGATGGGCTTCTCAGCTCCCATCACACTGACTGGACTCCCTAGAGGCAGCACCCAAGAGCAGAAGACATGGTTGACTCAGAAGTTCCTAAAAAGTCATCAAACCAGATGACACAAAACTCATATGACATTTCACTTTGTTTTTGTTTATTCTGTTTGAGACAAGAGTGCAGTGGGCATCTGACTAATCTTTTTTGGAATCTTTTGTAGAGATGGGGTTTGGCTCTGATGTCCAGACTAGTCTTAAACTCCGGGACTCAGGTGATCTGCCCACCTTAACATCCCAAAGCCCCGAAATTACAGGCCTGCACTGTGTAAGTTGCCACGCGACACAGCCCAATAACAAGGAAGAAACCCCACGGGTCCAGTGTCTACTCACGTGGGTGGATTGATGGCTGGGAAACCCCAGCAGGAGGAGCCAAAAGAGCAGCGATGGCACACCCGCATGTCCTGGTCCTCTCAGGGCACCCTGAGGTGGCCAGGACAGAGGTGGGGGTGGCTTAGGGCTGGGGGAGGGAGAGGATGGGGATGGGGTGGGATCTGAATTGGGGAGGGGAACAGGAGGGAAGAGGAGCTAGGGGAAGCAGGGATGTTGGGCACCTGGAGGAGGGGATCTGGGAAAGGATCTGGTTCAAACTTAGTCTTCAAGGGTGAGTGGGAGGTTCAGCTACAAGTCAGGGAGAAAGTCTATCAGGGAAGCAACAGGACATGCAAGAAAGCGGGAGGCTCAGGAGCAATTAGATGGAGACGAGGGCTCTGGTTTCCACCACACCTTCTCCTGTCTTGGCACTGCCTAAGCAACCCTTGGGCTTTATAGTCCCTCTCCACCAATCCCTGGCCCCGGAACGTGGTACCTCAGGGTGGACATTCCATGGAACACCCGTGTCCTCCAGTGCCCCTCCCCCATCTCAGCCTCCCACACACCTCCCAAGGCTCTCTAGAACCTTCACAGACCTGATTTCTGGTCTTCCCCATCAGCTCCCTGTCCCTGCTTCTGGGTGGCTCCTTCCTTCCTAAGCTCCCAGGGTTTCTCATGGCCAGTCCTGGCTGCAAAGTATAAGAAACAAATGATGGCAGGATGGCAGGAAGAACCTCACACACAAGCAGAGTGGGAGGCTCCACAGCCCCCTTTCAGCCATTCATGTTCTAAGCAACAAAACATCAGAAGGATGCAGAAAGTCCCAATAGTAAACCATGTCCATCACATCCATGCAGCCATCGTCCATCATCCTGTATCTCGGGAACAAATGTTGGAGCTACACTGGTTTTAAGCATGCATGGTACATTTACAAAAATTAACCTGACTTATTTTGTTCATGAAGCAAATCTCAGTATATTTCAGACAAATCCAATCACACAGCAGTTTTCTGATATAGAATTGTGCTAGAAGTCAATGATTAAAAGCTAACCAAAAATTATTATATGCTTGGAAATTCAAAGTGCCCTTATAAGATATCAACAGAAGGAAGAATCCAAAGTGAAACAAGACTGAGTTTACCCTCAGTGAGAAGATCATAACATGGCAATCAAATGTCTCCCTCTGGCCCAGGAATTCCACTGTGTGGCACAAGGTTGTGTGGTCTCACATCACCCCTAACCCCCCCTAGACATGTTAATATCTGAAACAGGGTGATGGTGTCACTTATGTATATTATCTTGCTGCCTGTGAAGGTGGACTTTTAAATCTGAACCCTAATGAGGGGGAGAAAACCAAGTTGACTCTCATGGTTAAGCTCCCAAAGATGTCCAAGGAATCTGTGTGCATTTCAAGAGACAAAGTTCATCAGCCTCTCTCCTGGGGGATTTGGCCACAATACCCAGAGGGTTTGGCAGCATCACAAGTGATGGCTAGGGAGTGCCAAGCTGGTGGGCAGGACCCAAGGGCCTGGTGACCAGGTCAGACCCCCACTGTCCATAATCTTTCCTGGACCCATCCTCAGCTAAATCTCCCAAAGGCCTGCTTCTGCCTGATCGCACAGAGTGTGCTCAAACGTACTCATGGCTCTCACAGCTGAAAACCACTGCCTTAAATCTCCTTACAATTTCCTATGACATAAAGTTATTGTAAACTGCAAATATTCTATTCATGCTACAAATGGAAAGCCAATGCCTTTACCATAAATAGAAAAACAACCCGAGACACAAGGAAAACAAAAACAAAACAGGGATAACACAACTGTGGCATTCATTTCTAGTCGTATGCTGTCACCTGCATAAAGAGCTCCAGATTTGGGTTGTCTTGGTTGTAAAAGGAGAGACCAAGTAAGTGGGTGTTGAAGTCATATTAGCCCAAAAATGAATAGCAGAGAATACCCTCATGTCCATGAAGCGTTGCTGGGGTCACCTTGATTATAGCCCAAGCAGAGACAGGGCAAGGAAGGAGATGTGAGCAGAATTTGGGGCCTCAAACAGGGGAGGTGATTCATGCAGCCCAGGAAAGGCTCCTCAAAGCCAGGGTCAACCTCCCTTGCAGGTAGGTCCCTCATGGAGACAGGACCAACACCTTAGATTTGAGACCAGCTGTGCTACTGACCAGCTGTGTGACCCTGGGTTGATTTCCTTCCACACAATGTGAGTGTCAATGGCCGTGTCAAAGACTATCTGAGGATAGGAGGAAGCAACCTGTTGAGCACCTGCGTATCGAATGTCATCACCTCCCAAGGACATCTTTCCTTCTAGAGCTGGCACCTTGGAAGGTCCTTGGCCACTAAAGACAGTAATGATGGTAACAGCAGCAAATCATCATTTATGGCTGTTGAGGGAGGGCTAGGGGGTAGGGCTCTAGGTCCTTGATAAGAATGAGGGTCTGGGGACTCCTGGGGACAGCTGAGTGAGTCCTGTAGGACTCCTGGGTCCCCAGGGGCCAGGTCTGTCTTCAGTGGCATTGGGCCTAGGCTGGGATGCTGAGGCAGCCACTGGAGCATCAGTAGTACAAACAGGCACAGAGGCAGTGGATCCATCAGAGGTGACAGGTGTAGGATCATTTGTATACCAAGTAGAGTCACCAAGCCTGGCTGACCACAGTCCCCCACAGATGATGCCCTGTCCCTTGCCTCACACTTTGACAGGGCAGCGGCTGACACCGGGGGCCTCATGGAGCATCACTGAAAGATCTCTGAGTCCTGGTCATTGAATGGGCACTTGAGTCACCCAGGGCCATTGGAACAAGGAGGAAGAATCAGGCCCCATGATGTTTTGGGACAGTGTTTAGGACAGGAAAATGCACAGAATGCATGCACGACACAGGGGAACTGTTGGTGTGGGAGCCAATATTTTATGACCTCCAGCCCTAATCTGAGCACTTTCACCTGTGCAATCTGAAAGAAACAGGAGACTTGCAGGAAAGACAGTGCCTGGATTTAACTTAAAGGAACTAAAATGTTGAATGTTCACACTCCTGATATACTTCCAAATCAACTCTCTCAGTGCTCCCATCTTCACCACTCTCATGTGGGGTAAATGAGGCAGTCAGAGATTTACTGACTCAGTGGCTCGCAGTTGACTTCTGAGTTCACTGCTGATCACATCTGAACAAACTGCTTTTTCTGAAGTTTACCCAGTTTGATCATGCTGCTGATGATTTTGTGCAGCTCTGGGAAAACTCTACCTGGTGGAGGATAAAGCAAATGCACAATGACTCAGCCCTGCTGTCATTTCCCATCAATTCCCCGTTCTTCTCCTCTGTCCCTCCACAGTCTCCCACACAGGCTGACACCGTATGGTGGCCTTAATGGAGTCCACAGAGTATTTCAGGTTCTCCTCTAGGCCCCCTGAAGGTAGAGGTACTTATGGGATTTGCTTTGACTCAGGAGATGTGAGTGGAAGTGAAGTGTGTCACCTCAAGGCAAAAGAGTTAGGAGCCATTGAGACTGGCCACCTTTCCTTCATCTCTTAGAGCCACTGAGGTCCCATACGGAGGCTGCTCCTTTATTCTGTTGGCAGATGAGGGTATGTGGAGCATAGGGCCCAGGAGAACCATGAAGGATGTGCAGCATGAGCAGACAAAGAGCCTTCAGTGTTGTACATCCATTGTTTGGGGCTGTTTATTACCTACAGTGATACCTAGTCCATCCTAGCAGGCATGCACTATCTATTTATTCCATGCTCTGTGAAGCAGTCTAGCCTACTGTCAGAACGTGAACTACCTGTCAGGCACTGGTAGGCTTCAGTTCCAGCTCTGCCTCTTATTAACTGCAACCTCAGGCATTTAACTTTCAGTCTCTGAGCCTCAGTTCCAACTCTCTAAAATGGGTTGGCTATATTATCTCAGGCTGTGGAGAGAATTAAATGAAATAAAAATGCATGTAGAGCATTGAGCCCAGGGCCTGGCACACACAGTGAGTACTCAGCGTTAGCCATGTAGCTTCAGAATGCATATTGATTGTCAATACCCAGACAATGCAGCAAAGTATTACAGAAAGAGAAATGTAAACTTATTTGCATATGTATTCTTTCAATCTTTATTTTTGAACAGATAGGATAAAACTATGGGTCAGGCAAAGTGGTTCACACCTGCAATCCCAGCAGTTTGGGAGGCCATGGTGGGTGGATCATGAGGTCAGGAGTTCAAGATCAGACCGGCCAATATGGTGAAATCCTGTCTCTACTAAAAAATACAAAAGTTAGCCAGGCGTAGTGGTGTGCACCTGTAACGCCAGCTGCTCAGGAGGCTGAGGCAGGAGAATCACTTGAACCCAGGGAGGCAAAGGTGGCAGTGAGCTGAGATCATAACACTGTACTTCAGCCTGAGCGACAGAGTGAGACTCTTGTCTTGAAAAATAACAAACCATGTATATTCTTTCATAGCCAGTGTTTTTCTCTTAAATATTATATCCTTAAAATATTTTTAGCTCAAAAACAAAAGATCATTTTTGAGATTATCATTTTAAATGACAAGATAATGCTCAATTTAATGAGTAATTTAATTATTACTATCGGACTTTTTGTAGACTGCAAAGAGCATTCAAAACAAATGAAGTAGAATAAAAAATATGTATTACATATTGTAAATACGACTTTGTTAAGTCTTTTATCCAGAAATATGGAACATATATACGGAATATAGAATTTATTTATTACGAGTCATGTTAAAAAATAGTTAAGAAGCTAATGATTTGTTTCCTTTTCAAATTTTGCAGGATAATTTGTTTGTTTGTTTTGACAGAGTCTTGCTCTGTGCTGAGGCTGGAGTGTAGTGGCACAATCTCAGCTCATTGCAACCTCCTCCTCCTTGGTCCAAGCAATTTTCCTGTCTCTGCACCCTGACTAGCTGGGACTACAGGCGTGTAGCACCATGCCTGGCTAATTTTTGTATTTTTAGTAGAGACAAGGTTTCGCCATACTGGTCAGGCTGGTCTTGAACTCCTAACCTCAGGTGATCCACCCACCTCTGCCTCCCAACATGCTGGGATTACAGGCATCAGCCACCAAACCCAGCCCAAATTTTGCAGGATAATAAGTAATCTTTAGGCCAAGTGCAGTGGCTCACCCCTGTAATCCCAGACCTTTGGGAGGATGAGGCACGAGGATTGTCTGAGGTCAGGAGTTCAATACTGGCTTGGCTAACATGGCGAAACCCCGTCTCTACTAAAAGTACAAAAATTAGCCAGGTGTGGTGGCACATGCTTGTAGTTCTAGCTACTTGGGAGGCTGAGACAGGAGAATTGCTTTGACTCAGGGGGCAGAGTTTGCAGTGAGCCAAGATCACACCACTGCACTTCAGTCTCGGCAAGAGAGCAAGACTCTGTCTCAAATAAATAAACAAATAACCTTTTTAAGTATCGTTGGGCACTTGTCTGGTTGTTTTTCTTTAGGTTAACTTGCCAGCAGTGATTCTTTTTGAGTTTCTGACACAAGATAGCAGTTTTTAATCCAAATAAGTCAACTAGTCTGCCCCATCCATGAGACACTGGTATGGAAGGAAAAAGGAGGAAAAAGCCAGTACTGTGACTGCCTATGCTTCCCCCAGCATGGCCCCCTGTGAGACGTGGGGCAGCAGAGACCAGGAACTGTTCAAGGGTGCCAGGCCTCATCTGTCTGCACTCACTCACCTTCCTCAGGTACTCGAATGGGGGATGGCACTGACTTTACATGCTGCTGCAGCTCCTGGTGAGCTTGCCTTGGTTATGGGACAGGAACCATGGGGTCAGGACAATAGAGGGCTTCACCGCCTGCAGAATGGGAACAGAAGCTCACGATGAGTGCCAATCTATTAGGCAATTTTTTAAAAAAATGTTTGTTGAATGAGTGGAAAAACAAGGTGATGCTTGAGTCTATAGTGGTCAAGAGCATGGGGGACTCAGAAAAGGTCAGAACCAAGTTCAAATTCCTGTACTTTGAATTTCTACTTCATGCCATGCAAAATCACTTTACCCCTCTTCACCTCAGTTTCCTTCTGTGTGAAATGGGAACAATAAATTTCATTCCTCATTCAGTTTCTGCCAAGGATTCATGAGATAATACCTCTAAAACATCTAACTCATTTAAATGTATCATCATTTCTGTCATAACTAGTAGGATCAATTTCACTATTATTGCATATACAGTTCTGTGCCTGAAATCTACAAAATAAAGAAAGAAAGAAAGAAAGAAAGAAAGGAAGGAAATCTTACCTCTAAAAAGTGTCAGTGATTTGTCATTTTTATATTATTAATCATAACCATATTTAATCACGCAAGGCCTTGTACATGGCAGGTGCTCAATAAACACTTGTGGAAACAATGCATGTGGGCTCTGCAGCCGCATTGTTTGGGTCCTATTCGGCCTCCACCACTTATGAGCTGAGTGATTTGGGCAAGATAATTCACCTCTTTATGTCTCCATTTCCTTTGCTATAAAATATAGATAATAAGAATCCGTAGCTCCTTAGGTTGTTGCCAGGGGTGAATGATTTGGCACATAGTAGGGGATTTTTAAACATTAGCTGTGATGACCTCCTTCTGAATCTTCCTTTTCAGGGCCACAGATGAGGCCATAGTGCCACCTGGTGACCCCAGAGTGTAAGTACACATGATCGCCAATATGCTCTCTCTCCACCACAGGTCCCAGACTGGCTAGTTACTGCCTGGAGGTTTCTGCTGCATCTGCCGTCTCAGGGCTGACATAAAGACTTTTGTATTTTCCTCCTCACATTCCTGCAGATGGGGTTCAGGTTGCCCGGCACAGCTGGGTGATCCACAGAGCAGTGACCGCCTATGCCAGCCCTGTGAGGTAGCTGGAGAATGTTCCTTCCTTCTCAAGCTCTGGGCAGATGCCAGGGCTGGGGTGATCCATGCCCTCAAGTTTCTTGTTTTGGAGGGTCACATTTTCTGTTGGCAAGGAAAGCAAAGGTCACAGGAAGCCAGAGACCTGGGACGTCTCTGTGCCATGGGCCCAAACAATAAAGACCTGAACACTCTATGCTAAAAGCCCAAGGCTCGGGTGCTCCCCAGGGCTTCACACCTCATGGCCTCTGCTGAGGGAGGATGAATACTATGTCCTCCCAGAGCTTTGGGAGCTTGTAGCAATTAGCCTCCCCAGCACAAAATCTCCTGGAAACCTCAAACAGTGTCTAAAACACTCATGCACATTTTGTATCCTATTTCCCATACGTAAGAATGTTTTAGAAAAAAACCTCAATTTCCTAAATATGCAAGAGAAATGGATATTGTAGGACGATGTGGCTTTTTAAAACTTGTTGTTATGTAGGCTGGGGATGGTGGCTCATGCCTGTGATCACAGCACTTTGGGAGGGTGAGGTGGGCGAATCACCTGAGGTCAGGAGTTCGAGACCAGCCTGACCAACAAGGATAAACCCCATGTCTACTAAAAATACAATATTAGCCAGGTGTGGTGGAGCAGCCCACTAATCCCAGCTACTTGGGAGGCTGAAGCAGGATAATCGCTTAAACCTGGAAGGCGGAGGTTGTGGTGAGCCAAGATTGCACCATTGCATTCCAATCTAGAAAACAAGAGCAAAACTCTGTCTCAAAATATATATATAGTTATTTAAAAATCTTCCCCACCCCCTTTCAGAACTCCAAGAATGCTAAATACTTGTTCAACAAATATTATTAAATGCCTACTATGGGCCAGGTGCAGTGGCTCACATTTGTAATCACAATACTTTGGGAGGCTAAGGCGGATAAATCACTTGAGGCAAGAGTCTGAGACCAGCCTGGCCAACATGGTGAAACCCCATTAGTACTAAAAGTACAAATATTAGCCGGGCATGGTAGTGCACGCCTGTAATCCCAGCTACTAGGGAGGCTGAGGCAGGAGCCACTGCACTCCAGCCTGGGCAACAGAGCAAGACTCCATCTCTAAATAAATTAATTAATCAATTAAATAAATAAATAAATGCCTACTATATGCCAGCCACGATTCATGATCTTGAGCTGTAGCAGAGAACAAACTGACAGGGTTCCTCTCTCCTGTAACTTACATTATTATATGATAACGATAAGGGTTAACATTAATTAAGCTGTTACTACATGTTAGTCACAGAGCAAAGTCATTCTCACCCATTGTTACACTTAAACCTGCTAGCAAGCTTACAAAGGACATAGTTTTTTTTTTTTCTCTGAAAAACTGAGTGTTGGACAGGCATGGTGGCTCACCCTTGTAATCCCAGCACTTTGGGGGGCTGAGGAAGGTGGATCACCTAAGGTCAGGAGTTCGAGACCAGCCTGGCCAACACAGTGAATCCCCCTCTCTACTAAAAATACAAAAATTAGCTGGGTGTAGTAACTGGCACCAGTAATCCCAGGACTCCAGTGGTTGAGGCAGGAGAATCACTTGAACCCAGGAGGAGGAGGTTGCAATGAGCCAAGATCGCACCATTACACTCCAGCCTGGGTGACAAGAGCAAAACTCTGTCTCAAAAGAAACAAATGAAAAAAATCAACAAAAAACTAAGTCTCAGAATGATGAAGCATTTTGTCCAATGTGACACAGCTAGTAAGTGTTGAGACCTCGCAGCCAATCAAAGCTGTCTGATTCTAAACGCCATGCTAAGTGTTCTCTAGCCCATGGAGAATAATTGTAACACAATTGATGACATTCCTACACAACAATATTCTTGTCTCAAGTCCCAGAGTCCCTCCTATACTGCCAATAACACTGGCTTTCCAGTCAGTAAAGATGCCACTCTAATGCGTAATCAGGTGGCAAATGGCGATGTGACCAAAGTTATCATGTGTGTACACCCATAGCCTGTACCCACTCGTCCTGTGTTTGATTAAATTCAAGTATTCTTTTTGATTACTGAGCAAAACTGAGCTTAAAAACGGGTTACAGTTTTTTTTGTTTGAGACTGAGTTTCTCTCTGTTGCCCAGGTTGGAGTGCAATGGCACCATCTCGGCTTACTGCAACCTCCGCCTCCCAGATTCAAGTAATCCTTGTGCCTCAGCCTTCCTAGTAGCTGGGATTATAGGCATGTGCCACCATGCTTGGCTAATTTTTGTATTTTTAGTAGAAGTGGGGTTTCGCCATGTTGGCCAGGCTGGTCTTGAACTCCTGATCTCAGGTGATCCATCCACCTCGGCCTCCCAAAGTGCTGGGATTATAGGAGTGAACCACTGCACCCGGCCTAAAGGGTTAAGGTTTTTATATCCACATAACTTTCTATATTGCTTTTGAAGTCCCTGGTTAAATGAATATTCTTTATTTATTTTTGAGAATGAGTCTCGCTCTGTTGCCCAGGCTGGAGTGCAGTGGCAAAATCTCGGCTCACTAAAACCTCCACCTCCTGGGTTCAAGCAATTTTCCTGCCTCAGCCTCCTGAGTAGCTGGGACTACAGGCACTTGTAACCATGCCCAGCTGATTTTTTGTATTTGTAGTAGAGACAGGGCTTCACCATGTTAGCCAAAATGCTCTCGATCTCCTGACCTCGTGATCCACCCACGGTGTTCTCCTAAAGTGCTGGGATTACAGGCATCAGCCACCATGCCTGGTCTGAATATTCTTTTAAAAGTGACCTGTGATTCTCTTCTGATCAAGTACTTTCAAACTTGATGTCTTTGATGGGTTTCATCAGCATCAAAATCCTAAATCAAGTATTTTTGGTTTAAAATTAACTTTGGGATTTTTCAGCTGGGTCCCTTGGGGAGTCTAAAGAATGTATCTCTGATCTTGTAGAGATATTAAATGATTAGATTTATTTGGCAGGTTGTATGGGCAGGCATTGTCAAATGTGGTGATACTGCATGGGAGGGCATAGTCAGGCGAGGTGACAGTAGATCTCATCTCAGTTATATTTATGGGTATATTGTTGATATACATGTTCCAAAAATTATATACATTTGTACAATTTTAATATGTTATAATTTGTAATTTTGATTGTTATGCTAAATATTTGCTAAAGTCGTATATATAAAAACAAGTTATTAATGGCTTGGCATGGTTGCTTATGCCTATAATCCCAGCACTTTGGGAGACTGAGGCAGGTGGATTAACTGAGGTCAAGGAGTTCAAGACCCACCTGACCAATATGGTGAAACCATGTCTCTACTAAAAATACAAAAATTAGCCAGACTACATGCCTGTAGTCCCAGCTACTTGGAAGAGTAAAGCAGGAGAATTGCTTGAATCAGGGAGGTGGAGGTTGCAGTGAGTAGAGATGGCACCACTGCACTCCAGCCTGGGTGACTGAGGAAGACTCCATCTTAAAAAAAAAAGTTAATGCATTCTGAAGATTTTATGAAATTTATAAAAGTCTGGTGTTCCAGCCAGGTGAGGTGGCTCATGCCTGTAATCCCAGCACTTTGGGAAGCCGAGGCAGGCAGATCACGAGGTCAGGAGTTCGAGACCAGTGTGGCCAACATGGTGAAACCCCGTCTCTACTAAAAATGCAAAAATTAGCAGGGCTAGGTGGTGCACACCTGTAATCTCAGCTATTCAGGAGGCTGAAGCAGGATAATTGTTTGAACCCAGGAAGAGGAGGTTCTGGTGAGCCGAGATTACTCCACTGCACTCCAGCCTGGGCAATACAGCGAGACTCCATCTCAAAAACAAACAAAAAATGGTCTGGTGGTCCTGATGTGATGCTGTCAGTCATGATTCCGGTTACTGCCTTAAAATGCTGCACATAAAATCAGGAATTAAATATTCTTGTGAATTGGGAACTTTCATCAATTCTCATCATAACTACTGTTTCCATCACCTGTAGTTACCATTCTGAATTCTACTCTAAAAATATTTGTAATCAGCAATACTCCAAATTTTCTTTTTCTTTTTTTTCCTGTTTTTTTGAGCCAGAGTCTCACTCTGTCACCTAGGCTGGGCACCTACTCTACTGCAACATCTGCCTCCTGGGTTCAAGCGATTCTTCTGCCTCAGCCTCCAAAGTAGCTGGGACTACAGGTGCCTGCCACCACACCCAGGTAATTGGTGGCAGTATAGATGGGGTTTCACCACGTTGGCTGGGCTGGTTCTGAGCTCCTGACCTCATGATCTGCCATCCTCAGCCTCCCAAAGTGCTGGGATTACAGCCATGAGCCACCGAGCCCTGCCCCCAAATTTGCCTTGTATGGAAAAAACTCTAAGGAACCATCTTGTACACAGGTTTCTGATAACTCACATCAATGAACTACTCAGGCTTCACCACTATGTGATACAGGCTTGTGAGAAACTTGCGCTTATACCCCCTAAATACATTACAAATAAATATTTTTTTAAAAAATCAATGGGCTGGGTGCAGTGCCTCATGCCTGTAATCCCAGCACTTTGGGAGGCCAAGGCAGTGAATCACTTGTGGTCAAGAGTTTGAGACCAGCCTGGCTGACACGGTGAAACCCCGTGTCTACTAAAAATACAAAAATTAGCCAGGCATGGTGGATCATGTCTGTAACTCAGCTACTCAGGAGGCTAAGGCATGACAATAGCTTGAATCTGGGATGTGGAGATTGCAGTGAGCCAAAATTGTGCCACTGCTCTCCAGCCTGGTCGACAGTGAGATGCAGTCTCAAAAATAAAAATAAAAATCAATGAACTAAAAACCAATTTCTAGAACTCTAATAAGGAAACCTAAGGGTTCAAAAAACTGATAAGCAAGATCAAGCAAAGCAAAAAATCTGTTAAAATAATGTTTTTATAACTTGTATTTAAAACATTTTTGATTTATTACCTTTTTTATTTTTTGAGACAGTCTTACTCTGTCGCCCAGGCTGGAGTGCCATGGTGCAATCTTGGTTCCCTGCAACCTCCCCTTCCTGAGTTCAAGCGATTCTCCTGCCTCAGCCTCCCGAGTAGCTGGGACTGCAGGCACACGCCACTAAGCCCAGCTAATTTTTGTATTTTTAGTAGAGATGAGGTTTCACCATGTTGGTCAGGCTGGTCACAAACTTCTGATTTCAGGTGATCCCAGCCCCTTCTTCCCCTCCCCGTTCCCCCTCCCTCCTCCTGCCTGGGACTTCCAAAGTACTGGGATTACAGATGTGAGCCCCATGCCCGGCCCTTTACTTGTTTTGTCTTCTAGATTTAAGAAACGTATTTCTTAAAAGTCATCTATAATTTACACTGATTTGGTAAACCACAATTTTGTGAACAAAGGTGGGTTGAAGCGTTTGTTTTTCCTCTCCCTTCTTGATCCCTCCAAAGTTTGGAAACTATTCATAAATCCTTTTTTTTTTTTGAGATGGAATCTGGCTCTGTCGCCAGGCTGGAGCGCAGCAGTGATGTGATCTCAGCTCACTGCAACCGCTGCCTCCTGTGTTCAGACGATTCTTCCACCTCAGCCTCCTGAGCAGCTGGGACTACAGGCACCTGCCACCACGCCCACTTAATTTTTGTGTTTTTTAGTAGAGACGCGTTTCACTATGTTGGCCAGGCTGGTCTTGAACTCCTGACCTTATGATCTATTCGTCTCGGCCTCCCAAAGTCCTGGGATTACAGGTGTGAGCCACCGCCTCTGGCAAAAACTATTCATACATATTTTTATTTTCATGTTCACGTGTTCTCTGTATCAGCAGGCGATAATCAGAGAGTGGTTCTATCATCAACCACTTTGACTGAAGCATGCTATTTAAGAATATGCAGAAAATACCTGGCCCCGAGTTTGAAGATTCATAGTGGGGAAGAAAAATGTCCCTCCCTGCAGGCCCGAGAACCTTAGAGCTTTTCCGGGAGCAACTTGGCAGGGAGGGTCCCGGCGGCTGCTGGCGGGCAGGAATCAGGGGGCGCAGCCCTGGGCGACCCTTGGCCAGCGGGAACCTTCCGCTTCCTGGCGTCTTTCTCCTCCGCCCTGCCCGCTGCTGGGGGAGCAGTGGCTTCTCCTGTCTGGAGGTCCCTCCATCGCCGCCTTCTGCTGTGGGAAGGGAGAGGCGGTGGCTGGAGTGGGGTGAGCGGCTTAAGCCCATCAGGCCCGCGGGGAGTATGGCGACCTGTGCGGCAGAAGCCTCCCAAGCTGCACTGCTGAGTTCCCTGAGAAGCGAAGGCGCCTTGCAAGAAGATGCCGCCCGTGGAACCCTGGCCCCCCGCCCTGGGAGGGGGCAACAGCGACTCAATGAGGAAGCCCCAGGTGGGGCGCTGGGCACCAACGAGCACTACAGCAACCTCCAGGCGGCGCCACAGCAACTCTCCAGGCAGCGCCCACACCAGCCTACAGGGGTCGCCGAGCTCTCAGCACCTGCCACTGCCAATCCAGAGCGTGAACTACACTGTCGCGCGTCACACTGACCAGGGCGGCCCATCCTGCAGCAGCTGGAGGAGGAGCCCACAGCCTCTGCCCCGGGGTGACGAGGAGGAGCAGGACAGTGTCCGGGAAAAGGGCAAGAGCTGAGAGCTCGGGCCCCGTGCCAGGAAAGGCCAGTAGCAGAAGATGGAGAGATGGAGAAGGAGAAGCAGCAGGGGGGAAGGAGTGGCGCTCCACCGACGGGGTCAGCATCTGCTGGCGGGTTTAGAGTATGAAGAGGATGAAGCAGCAGAAAGAGCAGAAACTAGAAGGTGCAATGACACAGCAGAGCACAATGCAGAATCCAGGCCCAGGACTCCAATAAATAAAGCCTGGCTTTAATTCCACCTCACCCCCCCCCCACCCCAGTCAGAGAGGATCAGGGGAGAGGGAGGACCCAAGGAACACTAGAACCTGAAGTGGGGGAATCTGAGGCCAGAACTGATTGTGGGAAGTGGTGGGATCAGGAAAGGAGAAAGTGAGGCAGAATGGGGGGATGGGGGTGGAGGGACAGTGAGCTGGGTTAGGAAGGTTTAGAAATCAGAACCTTAGGAAGGATCCGGAAAGGAACTGTTCTTAAGAAGGTGCGTGCTGCAGCCGGCGTAGTGGCTCGTGCTTGTAATCCCAGCACTTTGGGAGGCCGAGGCCGGTGGATCACCTGAGGTCAGGAGTTGGGGACCAGCCTGGCCAACATGGTGAAACCCCATCTCTACTAAAATTACAATAATCAGCCGGGCGTGGTGGTGTGCGCCACTAATCCCAGCTACTTGGGTGGCTGAGGCAGGAGAGTCGCTTGAACCTGGGAGGTGGAAGTTGAGGTGAGCTTAGACTGCACCTCAGCACTCCGGCCTGGGCAAGAATGAGACTCTGACTGACAAAAATAAAAGAAGGTGTGTACTGAAGATAAGGAAGGGGTTCTAAGACTCAGGGAGTGAGGGCAGGGGAGAGACAGGGATTGGGGGTGCAGTGGGGTGCTAATGCAGCACCAGAGGAAGACTGGAGGAAAACAGAGCCCTTCTCCAACTCCAACTGCTCCTCTGAGTCCCAGGCCACCTGCTGTGATATCATTTCTAATATCCAGGGCAAAAGAGGATCATATTACTCCCAATAAAACAGGGAATATACTCCTTCCCCATGATATTCTTTCTAATATCCATGGGGAGAGGGAGATATTACTGACAAATATCACAGGGGTTGTAAACCTCCGCTGTGATGTTGCTCCTAATATCCAGGAGGGGAGGAAATATTACTCCCGATATTGCAGAGGGTGTACAAACCCACCTGTGATACTGTTTCTAACAAACGGGGGTGGAGGAGAAAATGATATTACTCCTAACATCACCGGGGATGTACACCCTCACTCTGATATTGTTTCTAATATTCGGGGGGGTGATATTACTCCCAATATTGCATGGCATGTAACTCCCCCTCCCCATGATATTGTTCCTAATATTTGGGGAAGAAGAGGTGTACACTTCCTTTCAACATCAAAGGGAGTGTACAACCCCCAGTGATATTGTTCCTAATATCCAGGGGAAGAGAAAATGCTATTACTCCCAAAATCGCAGAGGGTGTACACCCCTCCTGTGGCATTATTCATTCAATACAGATGAAGTGTGATATTACTTGCCATATTGCGGGGGTTGGGGGCACCACCCTGTGATGATACAATTCGTAATATATATATATTATTTTAAATGTAGAGATGAGGCTTCAGTGTTGACCAGGCAGGCTGATTACAAGTGAGAGCCACCAAACCCAGCCCTCTGTATCTTTAATATTATGCCATTAAGTAAAAGGACACCAATAATACTTTGAGCTCAGACTGACGTTTACTGTGGATACATGACCAATCAACATTAAGGGAAACTCCTTTGGTAGTTTGTGGCTTGTTTATATAACAGCAAAAGGATTCTGATAATTTTCAGAAATTAACTGATTTTCCTGATGACTCAGGTGCATAGTGATATGCCTGCCCTTGTATGAAGAAGATTCTATGGTTTCCTCTCCTTTGGCTATCACATCTGTTCATTAGTCAATAGTTCCCTCTTATTTGCTGCACTGTGAAAAAGCAAAGTGGAAAACCAGACGACCAAATTTATAAGGTTAATAACTTTTAAAATTGCAGTAAGCTTGAACACAAGGATAGATCTCTACTTCTTGAAGCTTTGTACAAGTATTTTTCTTGGTTGCTGAAAACTCATTGCTGGTAGATTTGTGTTCATGTTTTCTTTTTCTTTTTTTTTTGAGATGGAGCCTTGCTCTATCACTCAGACTGGAGTGTGGTGACATAATAATCTTGGCTCACTGCAACCTCTGCCTCCTGGGTTCAAGCCATTCTCTTGCCTCAGCCTCCCAGTAGCTGGGATCACAGGCGCATACGACCACACCCAGCTAATTTTTGTATTTTTAGTAGAGATGGTTTCACCACGTTGGCCAGGCTGGTCTTGAACTCCTGACCTTGTGATCCACCAACCTCGGCTTCCCAAAGTGTTGGGATTACAGGCGTAAGCCACCATGCCCGGCCTGTGTTCATATTTTACATGTTTGGTTGAGACTACCATATCTGGTCCCTATATTCATGAAATGTTACTAAGTTTTGGATCATTTGAATGTTTACTATTATTTTTTGAGATGGAGTTTTGCTCTTGTTGCCCAGGCTGGAGAGCAATGGCGCAATCTTGGTTTACAGCAACTTCTGCTTCCCAGGTTGAAGAAATTCTCCTTTCTCAGCCTCCTAAACTGGGATTACAGGTGCCTACCACCAC
>NW_022436947.1:38614388-38680239 GCF_009761245.1 Sapajus apella
CACCCGCCTTGGCCTCCCAAAGTGCTGGGATTACAGCCGTGAGCCACTGCACCTGGACTTTTTTTTTTTTTTGAGACAGGGGCTCACTTTGTCACCCAGGCTGGAGTGCAGTGGCATGATCACAGCTCACTGTAATGTTGAACTCCTGGGCTCAAGTGATCCTCCCATCTCAGCCTTCCATGTAGCTGGGACCACAGGCGTGAACCGCTGCACTCAGCTCCTTTTTATATTTTCAAGTCTTATAAGAAGTTTTTTTGTGTACAGGTTGCTTTTACTCTGATTGTTGATAACAAATCTTTTGCCCAAACCAGAGTAAGTTACATCCATGCTAACCTAGAAAAAAAACGGCTTTGGTAAAAGCCTCTGATGTTTAAGTTTCATGAGGCATTGTGTGTTTAATCTTAATAAACATCATTAGTAAATATCTCTGTAATACAAAGGAAGAATCCTATAACTAAAACCTAGGAATGTATTTTTGTACAATACTAATTGTTTACATATTAGTCCATCTGTTTTGATTTTTCTACTTGGAAGCACGATTTCTATCTTTAATGTCTTCATTACTTAATGTTTTAATGCAGATGTATGTACTGAGGCACACATCCATGATCACTTATTGTGCTGCTTCAAGTGTTTTAGTGTGGCAGTTCTTTCTGGGAATCCTTCAGATGCTGTTAAAATTCATTGACCCTCATGTGTAAACAGGTTGGTTATTGTGTTGCTGTTTACATACAATTCTTACCTAATTTCTCTCTTCCTTCCTTGTAGAACTGTTTGCAGGAGCAAGAGACCTGTTCCACCTTTCCTTTTCACATCTCATACAGAATTTCTTTCTGCTTTTATTGCCTAGCACAGGGGTCAGCAAATCAGGTCGTATCTAACCCACTGCCAGTTTTTCTATGGTGCGTGAGGCAAGAATGGTTTTTATGGCATTAAATGGTTGAAACAAAAGTAAAAATTATATTTTGTGATGTGAAAATCTTTTGAAATTTAAATTTCGTGTCCATGAAAAAATAAGGTTTTATTGGGATACAGCCATGGTCTATTGCTGCTTTTTCTGCCATAAGGACTGAGTTGAGTAATTGCAAAAGAAATCGTATCACTTACAAAGCTTAAACTATTTACTGAGCAGCCCTTTACAGATAAATTTTGCTGACTCCTGGCCTAGCTGATTGTTTGCACATGGTGCCATCCCTTCTTTTCCTTTTTCCTGTACTCCAAAATCCTCTTAGCTGGTTTTTCAGAGATGTCAGCCTTCTTTTACTTTGAATTTATTTAATGATTCCATAAACCAAGGCATGGATCTCTCAATTGAGTTAGAGGTATCTGATCAAGCCTGGAACATTCAGTTCCCAGTACTAACTATTCTGTATCCTATTTTTACATACCAAAAATATTATTGCCAATTATAAGATGAAAACATTTGCAGTTATTTTTATTTATTTAGCCTCGCTCTTTAGTTTCAAATGCTTAGTGAGTTAAGCTGTATTAATCTGCTGTTGTGAAACTTATGTTATCTGTCATTACAAGGGAGAACTAGACCTGTTTCAGTAGCCAGAAATCACTTTTCGTTTGATTTTTTTTAAAACAGAAAAGCCACTTCAGATTTCTCTCACAGCTAAAAGTGAGGGTTGTATAGGGTAAGAACAATCATTGTGCTTCAGCTATAAGACACTTCAACCTCTTTGGAATTTTTTGTAAGTGCTGCCACCTCTGTTTCATTGGAATTGATTAGTACCTTGGTAGGGTGATCATATGCTCTCTTAATTTAAGATACTTCTAAGAGCAAGAGGGGCACTAATTCCTTGAGACCCCAGGACTATAGGCATAAACTGGGCCTGTCCTGACAGAATCAGGATTATAAGGTACCTCTAACTTTAGGAAGTGGCAAGTTTCTGCTGCTTTTTTTTTTTTATTTTTTATTTTTTTGAGATGGAGTCTCGCTCTGTCACCAGGCTGGAGTGCAGTGGCTCGATCTTGGCTCACTGCAACCTCAGCCTCCCAGGTTCAAATGATTCTCCTGTCTTAGCCTCCCGAGTAGCTGGGACTACAGATGCCCGCTACCACACCCAGGTGATTTTTGTATTTTTAGTAGAGATGGGGTTTTGCCAGGTTGTTCAGGATGGTCTCAATCTCTTGACCTTGTGATCTGCCCGCCTTAGCCTCCCAAAGTGCTGAGATTACAGGGATGAGTCACTGTTCCCGGCCTTTCTGCTCTGTTTTAACATGCCACCTCTGAATTATTTGTCCCAATCAGAAGGCAGAGGAAATAGTGAACTTAGCCTAAATAAGAATCTATCAAACTTAGTTTCTTTCTGAATGTAAATACAAAGTGGCATCTCTGTTTCAGTCACTAGTTTTTTTCTTTCATAATTTAGAAACACATATGTCCATTTATTTGGTCATAATAGAGCCATAGTATATTAAACTTCTATTCAAACATGTAGGTTTTGTTTGTGTTTTTTTTTTGAGACAGAGTCTCGCTTTGTCGCCCAGGACAGAGTGCAGTAGTGCAATCTTGGCTGAGTGCAACCTCCACCTCCTGGTTCAAACGATTCTCCTGTCTCAGCCTCCTGAGTAGCTGGGATTACAGGTGCCCCGCCACTACGCCTGGGTAATTTTTTTTACTTTTAGTAGAGATGGGGTTTCACCATGTTGGCCAGGCTGGTCTCCAACTCCTGATACACCAGCCTTGGCCTTCCAAAGTGCTGGGATTACAAGGTGTGAGCCACCGCACCCAGCCCAAACATGTAGGTTAAAGGTTTTATATTTACTTACTTTAGATACTGACCACATACAACATATTATTCAAGAGTCATGTAGAAAAATGAGGTCCAAAAGAAACTTTATTTACATAGAGATAATAAAGATTTCAATAACAAATGCTGAATAATTAAGCTGTAGGCTGAGCAGAAGTCCACGATTCACCAATTCTGTTTTATGGAAGTAGTATACAACTATATTTGGTATTTTCCCTCAGTTTTCTGGTATTCATGAAACTTGAAAAGATTCAGAACACTTTAAAGGTAACTGGTTGAACAGCAATAGAAATGAGATGATGTACTTAGAAGTCAGTCTCTCACAAAAAAGACGTTATATCCAAGTTCTGTTAAAGCCCCAGCCAGCAAGGCCCATAAAGGAATGAAGACATAGGACAGATTCATGGTAGTAAACTGTTCCAGTTTAGCACAGAGTGCGAGGCAGAAGGCTAATTTAAGTAACATTGCAATGAGGTACCAGGCTTTTTTTTTAATATTGTGTGATCCATGTCGAGGGTCAAAGCCAGACTTACACCGCCCAGCCATTTTCACAATCAGCATGACAAGAAGGATAGTATCAAATATCCAGACTGGAATAAATATGAGGAACCAGTTCCAAGGTGCTTTCTCATCCAGTTTCAACACCAACATGATCAAGAAGAGTAACGTGAAAAGCCAGGTGAGCAGTACTCTCTGAGCCAAGGACATTCTCATTTAAACAGTTTAAAGAGGCTGTTGCAGGATCGAAAAAAAGGAAATATACCCTAAGAGAAGGAGAAAAAGTCAAGATTGTTTTGATACCAGAAAAAATAAATCACTTCCATTCCTAGTGAACAAAGCTGGCTCTTTCCCAACTGACTTCCTAATTGTGAAAACATTCTAACATTCTACCACTCTTCCTTTCAAATCCTATAAAACTTACAGTGATTGTTGACATTATATCCACTATTCCCTACAGCCCATGACAAAGTACAATTTTTAGCAAATCCCCAGTATGAGCTCTATTCAGAATGTCAGGTGATTCCTTTTCAGTGCTATCACTGGAGTCCAGGCACTTATGACTTTATTCCTGCACTGCAAAGATGCTCTTAATCTTCCTCTACATTTGCAAATCTGTAATTTTTCATTCAATTTCAAGGGGTACAAAGAAAAAAACATTCAAAGTAGTGAAAAGGGTAGAGGTGATATCAAGCTGAGAAGAGAGTTTTAAGAGGAGGGAATGGGAAGAGTGTGTGGCTCATGCCAGTAATCCCAGTACTTTGGGAAGCCAAGGTGGGCATATCACTTGAGCCCAGGAGCTACAGAGGAGCCAGGTCAACAGAGTGAAACCCTGTCTCTACAAAAAATAAAAAACTGGCCAGGCGTGGTGGTAGTCACAGCTACTGAGAGGCTGAAGTGGGAGGATTGCTTAAGTCCAGGAGGTCGAAGCTACAATGAGAGAGCCATGAGATCATGCCACTACACTCCAGCCTGGGCAGCAGAGTGAGATCCTGTCTCCATCAATCAATCCATCAATAAAAAGAGGGAATGGTTAATAAAAATCACAAGGATATCAAGTAGAATTAAGATTTTAGTAGCTGGGCACAGTGGCTCACGCCTGTAGTACCAACACTTTGGGAATCCAAGGCAGGTGCATCTCTTGAGCCCAGGAGTTCAAGACCAGTCTGGGCAACATGGCAAAACCCCATCTCCACTAAAAATACAAAAAGTTAGTCAGGCACGGTAGCACATGCCTGTATTTCCAGCTACTTGCGACGCTGAAGTGGGAGAATCACTTGCACCCGGAAAGTTGTGGCTGCAGTGAGCTGTGTTGCACACTGCACTCCAACCTGGGTGATGGAGTGAGACACCCCCAGCCGTCTCAAAAAAGGAAAACAAAAAGATTGTAAAGAGGTTGTTGGGCTAAATAATATAAAAGTCATTGATAACACTGGATTTTCACATAATTTGGAACTTACATTCTTAAATTCTCACTTATTTTCTCATAAAAATTCTTACATTTCCTGATTTAACATATATATTTTCTTTTAACAATACTCTCACTGGTTTGTGGTATAGATTTTTTTTTTTTTTTTTTGAGATGGGATTTCACTCTTGTTGCCCAGGCTGCAGTGCAATGGCAAAATCTCAGCTCACTGCAACCTCTGCTTCCCGGGTTCAAGCGATTCTCCTGTCTCAGCCTCCTGAGTAGCTGGGATTACAGGAGCCCACCACTAAGCCCAGCTAATTTTTGGCATTTTTTAGTAGAAACAGGGTTTCACCAAGTTGGCCAGGCTGGTCTCGAACTCCTGACCTAAGGTGACCCACCCACCTCGGCCTCCCAAAGTGTCCGCCTCTTTTCTAGAATATTTTCAGTTTTTTTCCTCTAAGGTTCCATTCAGGTATAGAATATTTTCTATTTTGCGCTAATGCTAAATTTGCTGATTCTTAAAAACTTGGGATTTTGATTGTGAATGCATAAAACTTAGAGATAGCATTTATTATATTTAATCTTCACATATAGATTTATGACATGTTCCTCGCTTATTCAAGTTTATTATACTAATCTTTATGACTATTTGGAAAAAGGATAAGTAGAATGGGAAATCAGAAGCCAGAGACTGAATGCAGTTGGTTAAGGAGTAAACAGAAGATCCAGAAATGGAAACAGTGGAGAACATTTTATTCCTTTGAGTCATGTGGAGAAGAGAAAATGAAAGGTGAGGTATATGAAACTGAAAGAAGAAATTTTCAGGAAAGGAAGAATTTAATTACGACTATAAACAGAGAAATAAGGCAATGGGGAATGACACTGAATATGAGAGAGGACACTGGACAGAAAGAGAAAAAGATCAGAAGGTGCTAGGGATAGGAACAAAAGCATGCAAGGTAGAAGGAAAGATGCAGGAAGGAAGGGTGAAGAAGGAAAAGGTGAAGAAATTGGCTAAATGAGCCAAATGCCCTAGATTAGTGTGCTCAATTAACTATATTTTAGAACCAATCTTGATGTACTGTGCAACATCTATACTACTTTAAATGGTGGCTATTCTTGTGCAAGAGAACACATCTGTTTTATTTCAACAATTAAGTATCAGTCTCCTAACTCACCTCTTTCCCCTTATATCCATCTAGTGGCAGTTAAACTTATTTACTTAATTGGCAGAGGCTTCATACTGCAGTACTTTTTGCTCCTAAGGAGTAATTTTTCTGTGTTGGTTTCCTGTCCTGGCCAAAGGCTGCCATATAGTGGGATGTGTGGCTGAATTTGGAAGCAGGGTTGGAGGAGTCTGTGTTAATAACCATGGATGGATTTCATCCTGTAAACTGCACAATCCCCATCTCCAATCAATCTGGCCGTTTCTATGAACCTCTAAAAAAAAGGTTTACTTTTCCATCTGCCATCGGATAAGACAAGCTTCATTCTTTTCCTTATGATTGGCTGCACTCACCATGGTTTTAGGGCTGGAGGTGAAAGGATGCAAGTAACAATCTTATCGTTCCTGTAAGATGTATAATGTGGGATGCCAGAAAATTATGTTATGTTCTTGCACGAAAATACCCTCAATGGGGAAGCACTGCTGATACTTAAATGACGACTGAAGGATTGTATGCTTGCATACTGAACTACGACGACGACATACGACCCCAATTTTACATTTACGTCTTCATCAATTTAGGCAGTAGTTATGTTTCCGGCTATTCTCTTCACGTGAGAGGTGGAAGTGCGTACTCCAAAAATGTGCTCAACTAAAATGTTTCCCATTTAAGGTGGTTATTTCTGGCATTAGGAAGACAGTTACGTATTTGTCAATGATTCTTAATTCATTTTTAAAACCTTCGGAGTTACCCCCGTGTGGAAATATATAGAGCCCTACCGACATTGCCTGCGTCTGAGTATCAGCCCCCATTTCCCTTCTCTCGCCACTGCCAGTACTCTACCAAGTGAGCCTGCCTGATCCCAAAGGTAATTTTGCTTCATGAGCCCAAAAATTATTCCTAGTGAGTCAACTTCGAAAAGCCCGTGCTGCAACAGCCTCGGCCAAAGGAACAGCGTTCTGCTTACAACTTCGCTGATCTGGGGGCCTACTTGCCTCTGGAACTTCAGGACGTTCCTAAACTATCCTTGCCCTTCTGCAAACACCGATGGTCGGCTCACGGCGCCCCACCCAGACGTCCCCCGTTTATGGGCTGTGGGCCCAGCACACGTTGAAGTTTAACACGGTTCCTGCTGGATGGTCACAGAAGCCCTGGAACCAAGAAGGTGTGTGCGCGTTTGGGGCTGGCTGTGTGATGGATTGGGGGTCGGCCGCACAGCCCACGGAGGAATCCGGAGGCCAGCTCAGGTGCACCGTGCGGGCTAGGGCAGAGCCTTGGACTCACCTGGCAACGCTGCCGGCGGGACAGCGGGGACGGGCGCGAAGATCAGGAAATTCGCCAGTGTGGATCCTTGTCCTTTTCCGCACTTTTCCCCCCATTAAATCCAGAACCCGTCACATGATAATTACGAAAAAAATTTCAGTTCCGCCTCCCCAACCCACCGCGGTAGAGGATCTCACCGTTCTACCTCAGGGCCGCGCCCACATCCGGGGCTGGTTCTCACCGCCCCTGAGTCTACTCTATAGGTAGAGAGGACGCCAATCTGGATTCAGAGGCCCCTTTTCTCGCTTCAATTGGACCATTTGTCCGCCAGTGCAAACCAACCGACCTTTCCTTACATTCAGATTCGACAGAAAGGCGGCAATAAAAGAAGCCATTGGTCCCGCCTCTCCACTGTCACGGGTTAGGAGGGAAGTCAGTCCAAGCTCAGCCTGGAGTTTCCGTGCTCCCATTGGGCCTACAGATGTTAATGAGACCAAGCCTGCGCTCAGCTCCGCCCCCTCGGGGTGCCCCACCCCTTCTCCAGTCCTCCCCGCCCGCGCGCAGTGACTGCAGGCACCGGCGCAAAATCCTGCGGGAGAGGGGGTGGGGCAACGCTTTGGAGGCAGCGCGCCCGCCGTGAGCCTCGTTGTAGCTCCTCGGGCTCTGGTGGCGGCGGCGCTAGCTTCGGTGTCTCCCGCGCACACCTCAGCCGCCTCCTAGCGGCGCGGCGCCTGCTCCTACGGTAAGAGCGGCATCACCTCCGCGCTCGGGTGGGCCGTGTGGAGGTCATCGAGTTCTGACAGAATCTCGAGGCTGGATCAGGACGAGGGAGGAGAGCGGTTGTCAGGATGGAGGTGGGGGCTCCCGGGCCAACGCGTCGCCGCCTGCGGCGGGTGACTTTCCAAGCAGTCTCAGTAGCTGAGGGGCCAGGGTCCGCCACGGCCCCCTCCCCTCATTCGGCCGTTGGCGAAGGCTCAGCCGCCTTCTTCCCGAGCCCGCGCGGTCTTCAAACCTTAATGGTGACGGGCCGAAGCCCAGCACCGCCGCCCGCCCCTCCGGCCCCGCTCCCAGGCCCCTGTCCTTTGCTTCCTTTCCTTGGCGCTGTGCTGAGGGGTCGTCGGGTCCTGGAAGAGCGTTCAGGGGTCTCGGGTGGCGAGCCCGGCGGGCGGGGAGAGGTCGGCTAGCGGCCGGAGGAGCGGGCTCGGGAGGGGGCGGTGGCTCGCGCGCTGGAGGAGGTGGAAGGAGGGTCGCTGCCCTGCCCCCTCTGAGCAGGCGGCGGTCGAGTTTTCTGCTCCCAACATTACCGAGCGGGTACTGAGATACTAGGCACCGGCCTTAAGGGATATTTCCCGTCTGGAAACAATGCCCTGCTCCGTCAGCATGCTACATCTTTTCTTATTTTTATCTGCCCAATGTTGACAGCCGGCGTTCTGGTATTGTCCTTCGAGTTATGGCTTTCTAACTCAGCACCTCCTTGTGTAACTTTAGGGATTATTCTGTCACTATCAGTCACCCTTTTTATTTTTAGCCTGGCAAAAACAAGGAACTGCTTTATACTAACCTGGGAAGTACAGGATCTGGAACAATTTATTAATCTCAGTGTGTATTTTACGTGCCAAGTAATTTGAAATTCATGGTGAATATTATTTTGTAGTTTTCAGTTGCTTTCTTTGTTAATAGTATATCGTGCTTACGTTTAGACTAATTTTTAGGTGTGATACTTTGATTTTACAGCTTTTGGTTAGCTTTTGCCATTTTTAAACGTTTGTATCTTTTTTTTTCCTCCAAGACATTGGCTAGAGACTTACTATGTGATCTTGTTTTCAGGTATTTTTGTAAAGTTTGTTTTCTTTCAAACTGGGCCTTTTTCACCATATTTTTAATATTGGAAGGGGAATTCTGAGAATTTGGAAACTGTACACTTTAGCCTAAAGGGCCATAAACTAGCATAACAATTTGAAATCCTAATTTGGATATGGTGTATGGACTGCAAATTTTAAGAGAAGGAAATGGATATGCTTTATCGGTTGTAGTGGCTCAACCTCCATAACCTGGAGGAGAGGAATCTGGAGGTCTGGGGAGAATGAGCCGTGTCTGGGACCAGACGCACAGTGGTTCCAGGAATTTTTTTTTTGCTCCAGAAATAGCCTGCCTCCCACACAGATTAGCTGTCTGAATGCGTCTGATAGTTTTAAGTTAGGTGTTAATGAGGTAGAGAGTTTTCGTGTTCTAATTTTGACCACTTTCTGGTACAGCATGAAAATGTGGTCAGTAAACAAGTATGGTATACAGTGGGGGCACTCTTGCATAGTCAAGCCTCCAAGAGTAGACTTTTTTTGAGCCCAAACTGGCACTGGACAGTTGGTCCTAAAAATAATGGCTCGCCCAATTTGTAAAGCATGAACCTTTTTGGCGGTCCATTTAATGCAAAATTGGAAGGAATTTGTAATGAAAAAAACATCACTACACTGAAGAGAATTTAGGGTGGCATGTGGATAAAATGAGAATCAAAATAGTTGGACTACTTGTATATTATCTTATTTAACCTTTTAGTCCTGTGAGATGGGTACTGATTACCGTCATTTTATAGATAAGCAAATCAAGACTTAGTTTAACTCATATGTTCGAGATTTCTTCTCGAGTCAGTAGAGAATGAGTCAGTAGAGGTGGGGTTCACACCTAAGCAGTCTGATTTCAAAGCCTGCATTCCAAGCCCTTATACTGTATTGTCACAGTATAATTGGCTTCTTGGAGACTTTATAGTAGGATACTACTGAGTGGAAAATAATGCTGCAAAACCATAAATTGAATCCACTGTTGTACACAATAATACTTTGAGATGTAGGCACTGTTGGATGTTGCTGAAGGTAAAGGGATGGAGTCACCTTCTCTGTATTTGAGGAGCATCCATTTGGTGGGAGAGATGGATATTTGAACAAATGATGATAATACGATACAGTGTATACAGATTGAGCATCTGTAAACTGAAAATCTGAAATGCTCCAAAATCTGAAACTTTTTGAGTACCAAGATGATGCTACAAGACACTTGACCTCATGTGATAGATTACAGTCAAAATACAGTCAAGCCGGGTGTGGTGGCTCACGCCTGTAATCCCAACACTTTGGGAGGCCGTCCCTGGTGGATCACGAGGTCAGGAGTTCAAGACCAGCCTGATCAATATGGTGATACCCTGTCTCTACTAAAAATACAAAAAAAAAAAAAAGAAAAAAAGAAAAAAACCCAAAAAACAAAAAAAATTAGCTGGGCATGGTGGCATGCACCTGTAAGTCCTACCTACTTGGAAGCCTGAGGCAGGAGAATTGCTTGAACCTGGGAGATTGAGGCTACAGTGAGCCGAGATCACACCACTGCACTCCAGCCTGGCTGACAGAGTGAGACTCCATCTCAAAAAAAAAGAAAAGAAAAAGAAACAGTAAATAATTTTAAGAGAGAACTGGTTGAGTTTGAGGGGAGCTACCATTGAAGCCTGAAAGGTCCGGAGGTGGTGTTCATAGATGGGGAAAGAGGGCATTCTATGCAGAACAGGAAGAGGCGAAGTCTCATAACAGAAATATGGATTGTTGAGGGAATGGTTATTGTAACTTTATATAAAATATATGTGTGAAGACCAGCTTTAAATGATAATGGTATATAAATGTGGTTGGGCAAAGTGAGTACCACCCAGTTTTGATGATCAGAAATTGCATACTTAGATACTAAAATTATAGAAGAACCTCAACAGTTTGTCCATTATTCCATGTTTATTTATCATTTACCTTCACTACTTATTTTCCCAGTGCAAATTAAGACTCAAGGAAGAAACCCAAAGTGACTGTTGCCATCCCTTAACCCCTTTACCTGGTCTGTAGCCACATGGAGTCATTATTGCAAACTTCCATTTGCATTTATTTTGACTGTCTTTTCTTAACTCCTACTTGATACATGATAGTGGAATCAAACATTTTTATTTTGAGACAGGGTCTTATTCTGTCTTCCAGCTGTAACCTTGAACTCGCAGGCTCAGGTTGCCTCAACCTCCTGAGTAGCTAGACCTGCAGGCATGTGCCACTGTGTCCAGCTAATTTTTAATTTTTATTTTTTTGTAGATACAGGGTTTTGCTAAGTTGGCCAGGCTAGAGACCTCAAGTAATTTTCCCACCCTGACCTCCCAAAGTCTTAGGATTACAGATGTGAACCACCATGCCTGGCCCCAGTGTGTTTTAAATTGGGATTGCCCTTGAAAATCTGAGAAAGTCGCATGCTTTTGTCTTCTCAGATTAATGCAGAACCATAAATACTCAGGTTAAATTTACAAATCTGAAACATCGCTTGATGACCAGAATCATATGATTAAGTAGAAAATATTAAGTGACATTTAGGAAAGCTGCATTTTTAGTCCACCTTGTTAGTCTTATGCAAATTGCTAACGTGACACTAAAGATAGAAATAAATGTTCAGGTGAGAAAACCTGACTGCTCCCTAGAACAGGTAGTTTTAGAGCACTAGGAATGAAAATATGCTGGATCTCATTCTAGGTAGTGAACAGGAACTGGGGCAGGAAATAGCCGTGGCTGAACCACTACCTGATAGTAATCATAACATGATTAAATTTGACATTTAATGAGAGGAAGTAAAGGGTAAAAAAGTGCACAGTATGCAGCTTTCCAGTTGCAAAAATAGTACAAGAAAGGAGCTGTTAAAAGTATATCTACAGAAATTTTAAAGACGTATAGTCACTCATATTTGTTGCATGAATAAAAGTACTTTAGGAAGACCTGTATAGGATCTGTTACAGATAGCAGAAAATTTATAAAAATTAGGTGGCATAAGTTTTGGTGGTCTATAGACCTAGGTTCAAGTCCCAATTCTACCATCCACTGATTGTGTGACATTGGACTCATTATGTAATTTTTTGAGGTTCAGTTTTATTTGTTCATTAAATGGTGTTACCTACTTTGTGAGATTTTAAGAATTAAATGAAATAATGTATGTAAAGCACTTGACATACTCTTAGTTTCTGAGACTAGCTAAAAAAGTGATTGTTGCAGTTATTTGACTAAGCTGAATAGGTGTGTGTGTGCACACGCACACGAGTGTTGTAAAATAACTTTTCCCAGATAGAATAAGAGAAGCCAGAAAATGGCGAACAAGCAAATAAAACCTTAAAAGGAGGCAATAGAATTCAACAGGCAGAGTTGAATGAAGAATCATTTCAGCCACACAAAAGAAGGGAAAATATCGGGAGAGAGCTTCACATGATCAACTTTTTTTTTCTGAAGAAAGTGTATTAAACTCATTAAATCAGGTGGAGTGCATAAATAAGGTTTTGCTATTCTAAATGACAATGAAAAAAATCAGTGAAGTAGGTTTTCAGTGAATGAAGTGTATAGGGAAAGGGACTTTTTTTCTCAAATCTCTTAACTGCTTTCTTTTTTATTTCTAAAATTCTTTGACAGAGAAAAGCTATTAATTGTATAGTCATGGGAATGCTTGTTCTATCTTGGGAGATAGAACAAGCTGATTTGACTGCACGGATTTCCTGTATGTGTCTTTTGGGTGTTGGAATGCATTAATGTATCATTTGTTGAAAAACAAACATATCTTCTTGTTCCCAAATCTTTACTTTTGTAGTCTCTGTCTTAATGAGTGAATGAGGTTTTTTTTTTTTTTTTTTTTTGTTGTTGAGACCAAGTTTTGCCCTTGTCGCCCAGGCTGGAGTACAATGGTGTGATCTAGGCTCACTACAACCTCCATCTCCCAGGTTCAAGTGATTCTCCTGCCCCCCAGCTAATTTTTGTATTTTTAATAGAGACACGGTTTCACCATGTTGGCCAGACTGGTCTTTTTTTTTTTTTGAGACGGAGTTTCGCTCTTGTTACCCAGGCTGGAGTGCAATGGCACGATCTTGGCTCACCACAACCTCCGCCTCCTGGGTTCAGGCAATTCTCCTGCCTCAGCCTCCTGAGTAGCTGGGACTACAGGCACGCGCCACCATGCCCAGCTGATTTTTTGTATTTTAAGTAGAGACGGGGTTTCACCATGTTGACCAGGATGGTCTCGATCTCTTGACCTCGTGATCCACCCGCCTCAGCCTCCCAAAGTGCTGGGATTACAGGCGTGAGCCACCACACCCAGTCTTAATGAGGGTTCTTTTAGTGTCCAAGCCAAGAGTTATGTGGTTCCTCTCCATATCTTTTATTACCAGTCAATCACTACATCTGTTCCTTCTGTCTGCTAATCATCTGTCTTTCAATCATGCCTTGTCCCAACACCAGCAATTAAGGAAAAACAAAACAAAACCACCATTGGCACTGACTTAGTTCAGACCCTCATTATTGTCACCAAATTATTTATCATTTACTTCCTCTTAATTTAGCCTTACACTAATCATTTCCTCACACAGTTTCCTTCAGAATAATTTTGCTGAAATACTAACATAATCATATCAAAATTATATCCTTAGTGTCTGCATTTGATAATAAAGATTTGATCCTTCCATATATCTTAAAACTTCAGACAATACCAAGTAACTTGCATATGTAGGCTTGGTGTTTTCTTTGTGGGAAGAATTTTAACTATAAATTCAGTTTCTTTAGTAGACAAAGGCTTAGTTTATAACTTCTTGAGTTAGCATTGATAGTTTGTATTTTCCAAGGAATCTGTTCATTTAATCTAAAGTTATTAAATTCATTGGCATAAAATTATTCATGACATTCCCTTATTAATCTTTTTACTGTCTATAAGACATATAGTGTTGTTCTCTCATTCAGACTCTGATGTATTTTCTTTTTTCTTTCCTATTCTCCTGGCTAGAGATTTATTGATCTGTTTTATCAGTCCTCTCAAAGAACCAGTTTTTAGTTTTCTGTATTGATTTTCTATTTTCAGTTTCACTGGTTTCTATTCATCTTTATTATTTTTGTTTTCACTGTTTATTTTGCATTTTATTTGCTCTCGATTTGCTGGAATCAAGTTGGAAGCCTAGCTCATAATTTGAAACATTTATTCTTCTCTGAAATGAGTGTTTAATTCTATAAAATTCTCTCCTAATTAGTGTTTTGACTGTATCTTACAAATTTTAATATGTTGTTTTCATTTTCATTCAAGTTTAGAATCCTTGATAAATTCCTTTGTGAATTCTTTGACTCCACTGGTTATTTAGAAATATGTAGATGAGTTTCCAAATACTTGCTGATTTTTCAGGTATTTTTTAGTTACTTATTTCTAACTTGATTTCACTTTAGAAATCAAGCCTGGTCAAAGAACATACAGTGTATGTTTTGAATCATTTAAAATTTATTTAGGCTTGTTTTATGGCCCAAAATATGGTCTACCTTAGCCATTGATGTATTCACACTTGAAAAGAATGTTGGGTGGAGTGATTTGTAATTGTCAATCAAAGCTGGGTGCTGTGGCTCATGCCTGTAATCCCAGCACTTTGGGAGGCCAGGGAGGCAGATCATTTGATGTCAGGAGTTCGAGACCAGCATGGCCAATGTGTTGAAATCTCATTTCTACTAAAAATACAGAAAATTAGCCAAGTGTGGTGGTACATGCCTGTAGTTCTAGCTCTTCAGGAGCCTGGGGCAGAAGAATCCCTTGGTCTGGGAGGTGGAGGTTGCAGTGAGCTGAGATCGTACCACTGCACTCCAGCCTGGGTGACAGAGGGAGACTCAGTCTCAAAAAAAAGAAAAAAAGTCAATCAAGTCAAGTTGGTTGATATAATTGTTCATGTCTTCTATATATCCTTGTTAATTTTGTCTACTTGTTATCAATTTTTGGAAGAATGGTATTGAATCTCTATAAATGTGGACTTGCTGGTTTCTCCTTGCAATTCTGTAAGTTTTTGCATCATATATTTTTAAGTTCTATTGCTGAGTGCATGCATATTTATGATTGTTATGATAGCTTGGTGAATTGGATTCCCTTATCATTTGAAATGGACCTCTTTAATCCTGGTAATATATTGTGCTCCAAAATCTACTTTGTATAGCTGTTCAAGCTTTCTTTTTATTAGTGTTAACATGATGTTTTTTCTCATCTTTTTACTTCCTACCTTTTTTTTTTTTTTTTTTTTTGAGATGGAGATTCCCTCTTGTTGCCCCGGCTGGAGTGCAATGGCCCAATCTTGGCTCACCGCAACCTCTGCCTCCCCGCAACCTCTGCCTCCCAGGTTCAAGTGATTCTCCTATCTCAGCCTCAAGAGTATCTGGGATTACAGGCACCTGCCACCAGGCCTGGCTAATTTTTGTATATTTAGTAGAAACGGGGTTTCACCATATTGACCAGGTTGGTCTTGAACTCCTGACCTCAGGTGATCCATCTGCCTCGGCCTCCCAAAGTATTGGGATTACAGGTGTGAGCCACTGCTCCTGCCCCCTACTTTCTACCTTTTTATGTTTATATTTAAGTGAGTTTTTGACAGATACACATAAAAATAGGTCTTGCTTTTGAGTCTTGGGTCTTGCTTTTTAAAATCCAATTTCCTAATCTCTGCCTTTTAATTTAGATGTTTTTTTTTTTGAGATGGCGTTTTGCTCTTGTTGCCCAAGCTGGAGCGCAATGGCACAGTCTCAGTTCACTGCAACCTCCGCCTCCCGGGTTCAAGTGATTCTCCTCCCTCAGCCTCCTGAGTAGCTGGGACAACAGGCATACGCCACCACACACAGCTAGTTTTTTCTATTTTTAGTAGAGATGGGGTTTCTCCATATTGGTCAGGCTGGTCTTGAACTCTCGACCTCAGGTGATCTGACTGCTTAGGCCTCCCAAAGTGCTGGGATTAGAGGTGTGAGCCACTGCGCCTGGCCCAGACCATTTACATTTAATGTGATTATTGATATTATTGGGTTTAAGTCTTTCATCTTGCTATTTGTTTTTTGTCTCATCTGTTCCTTTTTTCTTCTTTGGATTCTTTGAGTATTTTTGTGACTTCATTTTATATGCTTTTTTGACTTGTCTATAGCTCTTTTTTCTTGTAGTTTTTGTTTGTAGCAGCTAGTATACATCATTATCACAGTCTCCTTTGGAGTAAAAAAACTACTTCATATATTTTATGAAAACCTTTTAATACTATACTGTTTCCACTTTCTGAAACTTTGTGCTGTTCTTTGTGCTGCATATTATAAATCCCAAACTATATTGTTCATCTTTTAGTCAGTTCTCTTTTTTTAAAGAGATTTTAAGATACTTAAATATGTGTATATATATATATACACACACACACAAACATATACATTATATATATAAAATTTTTTAAACACTCTTAGATTTGCTCCTTTTAAGGTTGAATAATATTCTTTAATATGTGTATACTACTTTTTGTTCATCCATTGATGGATATTTGGGCTGCTTCCACCTCTTGCCTATTGTGAATAGTGCTGCTATGAATGAGTGCGAATATCTCGTTGAGACTCTGCATTCAGTTCTTTTGGATATATACAAAGAAATGTGATTGCTGAATCATATGGTAGTTCTATATTTAATCTTTTTGTACCATTTTACAGTTGCATCAACAATACACAAGGGTTCCAATTTTTCCACATCTTTTAATATTTATTTTCTGTTTTTTGTTTTCGTACTAGCCATCCTAATAGATGTAAGGTGACATATTATTGTGGTTTTGATTTATACTTTTCTGATAATTAGTGATGTTGAGCATCTTTTTTGTATGCTTGTTGGCCATTTGTAGATCATCTTTGGGCAAATGTCCATTCAAGTCCTTGCCCCATTTTTAAATTAGGTTATTTGATTTTTTGTTATTGAGTTGTAGGAGTCATCTATATATTCTGGATATCAACCCCTTATGAGATTTATGATTTGCAAATATTTTCTCCCATTCTACATGGGAGTAAATATATGCCTTTTGTGTCTTTTGATGCACAAAATGTTTTAAGTTTGATGTAGTTCCGTTTGTCTATTTTGGCTTTTGTTGCCTATACTTTCGGTGTTACAGACAAGAAATTGCCAGGTCATATGTTATGAAACATTCCCCTGTGTTTTCTTCTAGGAGTTTTTTAGTTTTATTTCTTATGTTTAGGTTTTTAATCCATTTTGAGTTAATTTCTGTAGAGGGTATAAAATAAAGGTCCACCTTCATTCTTTTTGTTGTATCCTATTTTCCAAGCACCATTTGTGGAAGAGATTGTTGTTTTCCTGTTGAGTGGTCTTGGTACCCTTGTTGAAGATTATTTGACCACATACATGAGAGTTTATTTCTAGAGTCTTTATTACATTTGTTAACTTATCTTTATACCAATATCACACTGTTGTGATTACTGCTTTAAAATATGTTTTGGAATCAGGAGGTGTGAGTCCTCCAAATTTGTTGTTCTTTTTCAAAATTGTTTCGGCTACTTGGGGTCCTTTAAGATTCAATATATATTTTAGTAGGGGTTTTACTAGTTCTGCCAAAAATGCTCTTGGGATTTTGATAGGGATTGCATTGAAGCTGTAGATTGCTTTGGGTAGTATGGAAATTTTAACAATATTAAATCTTTCAATTCATGAACATGGAATTTCTTTTTATTTATTTGAGTCTCTAATTTCTTTTAGCAATGTTTTAAATAATAGATGTTTTAATATCCTTGTTTACAAGTCCTATTCTCTTTATCATTTGTGGGTCTGATTCTGTCTCCTCATTATGAATTATATTTTCCTGTTTCTTTATATGCTTGACAATTTTTGTTTGAATACCAGACATTTTATGTTTTACATTGTTTCAAGCTGTAATTGATCTTCCTGCTCCTTTTTGGTGGTTCTTTCCCTTGCTTCAGGTAGTTTTTCCTACACTGTATATATCAATCAATAGTCAACTGAAGACTTAAGGGGAATCTTCTACAGAGCTACAGAACTATTCTTTGTGCAGCTTTCTCCTCTTTGGGTACTTTGGGAATTCTAGCTGCTTTGGTGTCTCTGAATACTCAAATCTGGCTTCTCAATGTAGGGATACTTCTGGGCTCTGCACTGCATCCTGGAAACTGCGACAGCACACTTGGACAATCATAGGGCTCACTTTTTTTTCCCACCCTTTTGGGGATATGCTGTCAGTTTCCCAGTATCTGAAAATGTTTCACTTTTTTTTTCTGATATTTTAGTTTTTAAATGGAGAGGAATACTCTGGTCCTGGTCCTTGTTACTCCCATAATGTCTAGAAGTGGGGACTTCTGTATATTGAGTTTTGAAGTAATAGTTTAAATGGAAAATATAAAAAGTACCATTTTTATTTTTGTTATTTTTAAATACCAGCTTTGTATTTAGGGTGCATAAACATTGCATAGCCAGAACCACAGTAGACTATAGGTTTGATTGGCTGAATGTGTTTAGGTTCATCTTTGTCAGCATTCCTGTTTCTCTTAAAAGAAATGTAGGCATGTGTGATGAGTTAAAAGGTGAGCAACGAATTGCATTTTCTTATGGAAACCCAGTTCTTTTTTTTTTTTTTTTTGAGATGGCGTTTCACTCTGTTGCCCAGGCTGGAGTACAGTGGCATCATCTTGGCTCACCACAGCCTCTGCCTCCTGGGTTCAAGCAGTTCTCCTGCCTCCCAAGTAGCTGGGATTACAAGTGCTGCCAACATGTCTGGCTAATTTTTGTATTTTTAGTAGAGATGAGATTTCACCATGTTGGCCAGGCTCGTCACAAACTCCTGACTCAAAGTCCTGGGATTATAGACGAGAGCCACCATGCCTGGCCATAAACCCAGTTCTTATTAACAACAAAACTTTGTGTATGTGTGTGTACAAAATATGTCTGTATAATTTCTAAGGAAGATTATTAGATTAATGAAGTGTTTATTTTCTTAAGGGTATAATTCAGTTTTTATCATTGGAAAATATTTGCAACATTGACTGAAAATACTACTATAATCATATATTGAATGGTAATTTAACTTAACCTTGGACATAGTAGATATGAAGGACTGTTGAAGATCTTTGTGGGTGAAATGGACTTAAGATGGGCTTAACTTATCTCTTCATTGATTATAGGCAACTAGAATGGCCTTTAGCTTTACTTCTGATGGAAGTAGATTATATGAATTGGTAAAACTGAGGCACTGGGCTAGTTTTCTTATTCCCACCCTATATTTCTTTTTTTTTTTTTTTCCCATTTATTTATTTTATTGCATTTTAGGTTTTGGGGTACATGTGAAGAACATGCAAAATTGTTGCATAGGAACACACGTGGCAGTGTGATTTGCTGCCTTCTTCCCCATCACCTACAACTGACATTTCTCCCCTTGCTATCTCTCCCCAGCTTCCCACCCCCCACCCTCCCTCCCCTATTTCCCCCCAACTGACCCCAGTGTGTAGTGCTCCCCTCCCTGTGTCCATGTGTTCTCATTGTTCAACACCCGCCTATGAGTGAGAACATGCGGTGTTTGATCTTCTGCTCTTCTGTCAGTTTGCTGAGAATGATGGTTTCCAGGTTCATCCATGTCCCTACAAAGGACCCAAACTCATCGTTTTTGATGGCTGCATAATATTCCATGGTGTATATGTGCCACATTTTCCCTATCCAGTCTATTGTCGATGGGCATTTGGGTTGGTTCCAGGTCTTTGCTATTGTAAACAGTGCTGCAGTGAACATTCGTGTGCACGTGTCCTTATAGTAGAACGATTTGTAATCCTTTGGATATATACCCAGTAATGGGATTGCTGGGTCAACCCACCCTATATTTCTTTTCCATTGCAACCACACTAAATGAAATCATTAGAGGAATGTTGTATGTGTATTAAATCAATAGTTGGCATGTAGAAAATTAACATGAGAAAGGAGGTATTTTAAAATTGAATTAAAGCTTATCAGTTATGTTCATTTTATTTTGACAGTTCAGATTTTTTAAAATGTGCAATAATAAAAAACTTTGTATACCCTTCACCCAGCTACCCGTATATTAACATTTCACTACATTTGCTTCATCGTTTTCTTTGTCTTGATATATATATATATAGGTACATATGTATTACTTTTTTCCTAATTTGAGTCATGACACTCCTTTACCGCTACTGACTTTTTATTTCCTAAATATAAGATTGTTCTCTACATAAAGACAGTATAATGATCAGAATCAGGAAATTGACATTTATAATACTGTTTTCTAATCTGCCCACCTTGGCTTCCCAAAGTGCTGGATTACAGGCATGAGCCACCATGCACAGCCGAATGACTTTCACTTTAAGATTGGTTGATTTTTACTCTTGATTAGATTTGGGCTGTATACTTCATTTTTATTTTTGTATTTTTATTTTTGAGACGGAGTCTCACTCTGTCACCAGGCTGGAGTGCCACTCTGTCACCAGGCTGGAGTGCAGTAGCGCAATCTTGGCTCACTACAACCCCCGCCTCCTGGGTTCAAGTGATTCTCCTGCCTCAGCTTCCTGAGCAGCTGGGACTACAGGTGCATGCCACCGGGCCCAGCTAATTTTTGTAGTTTTAGTAGTGATGAGGTTTTATCATGTTGGCCAGGATGGCCTCAATCTCTTGACCTCATGATCTGCTCACCTTGGCCTCTCAAAGTGCTGGGATTACAGGTGTAAGCCACTGTGCATAGCCTATTTTTATTTATTTTTGAGATGGAGCTTTGCTCTTGTCGCCCAGGCTGGAGTGCAGTGGTGTGATCTCGGCTCACTGCAACCTTTGCCTCCTGGGTTCAAGTGATGCTCCAGCCTCAGCGTCCCCAGTTGCTGGGACCAGGCGCCCACCACCATGCCCAGCTAATTTTGTGTTTTTAGTAGAGACAGAGTTTCACCACGTTAGCCAGGCTGGTCTCAAACTCCTGACTTCAGGTGATCCACCCATCTCAGCCTCCCAAAGTGCTGAGATTACAGGCATGAGCCACTGCACCGGCCCTGGGTGATGTACTTTAGGCTGGAATACCACAGACATGATGTTGTGTACTTTTCAGTGTATTGTATGAGGAAACAAATACTGTAATTTCTCCTATTACTGGTGATGATAACTTTTATAATTTAGTTAAGGAGATATCTGCCAGGTTTCTCCAAGGTAAAGTCACTACTTTATTCTCTGTAATTAATAAGTACCTGTGGCTACTTTAAAATTATGTTAATATCCTTCTACTCTCAAACTTACCCATTATTTTTAACATCTATTGATGATTCTTGTGTGACTCAGCTATTATCAAGATGGGTGCCAAATGGTGATTTTTCTAATTCTGTAATTTATTTTTATTTATTAGCTGACTTCTGTGATAAAGAAAAACTTCTACCTCTTTATTCATTTATTTATTCATATTAGTATGAACTCACGGATTCTTGTTTTATCCTTTTGCCAATATCTCTGTGATTCTTTGAGCATTTTTTTACTTTCTGATCCAACAAGATATTCCACAGTCATCTGGTACTATCTCTGTACCAGCCCTAGAATAAGACATTTCTTTCAGGAGTGTTGGGTTTTTTTTTTACTATGAAGTGGTATTTAGAGATGTAGGTGTTAGGTTTGCTTGTTGCTACTGAGGAATCATTGTTTCTAGGCCATCTGAGTGTACATAGTTAAGTATATGTGTATACAGATGAGTGTACATGTGCATGGGTGTGTGTAATACACCTTTATTTTCAGAAAATAATAACTAGTGTCATGGCTGCTAAAAATAAAAAAGTGAATATAGGCTTAGGTTACATGACCAAGTGATCATATCCTTATTACAAGAAATTATAGCTACAGTGTTTTGCATTCTTCAAATACATTATTTTGTTCACTAACTGGATTCCAAGAATTACTTTGATCTTATCTGGTGAGGAAAAGAACTTAGATGGCAAGGGGCCTGGAAATCATGTTATACGAAGAACAAGTGAAGGAGTTGAGAACATTTAGTCTGGAAAAAAATTAATGACAACATATACTTATTAAGTTGTTTGAGGCAGAAGAAATGGCACACATTTCATCTGTGTTCACTTAGAGTATATAATTAATATAGATGAATGTATTTTAAGAGAGATATAAATTTATCTCCGCATAAGGAAAATTTTGAGGCAAGTTTCCTCTAATGGAGTAAAATGATTTGAATACCTCAAACTCAATTGTTATCTCTAACCAGCAAAAGCTTGCTTATTTTTACATGATTTATGCTGTAAGAAGTTAGAACTACTTGAGAGATGTCTAAGTATGCTATAGTTAGTGACTTAGTCAATAGTATGTTTCACCAGATGTATCATGAGGAAAGGATTCTGTTATAAATAAATGTAAGAAATAATGTGTACATAATCTTCTATTGGATATTTATAATGCAGAGTAACATGTTAAAGGCTCTGAGAAGTCCTCAAGTAAGGAAACTGTGACTTTTTCTAATCTAATGGATATAGGAACAGGTTAGGTTACAGGCATAATCTAACAGTAGTCATCTTTAGATGCATGGTATTTATTTATTTATTTATTTTTAACCTTTAGGGTTAAAAGGATAAAAACATTTTATCCTTTAAGTTACAAACAATCCAGTTACACTCTTTTATACGTAGTATTTATATCAAGATATTTGATGTGATCACCAAGGGACTGCATGAAGATAGAGAGGTGTAAAAACTGAGCTCAGGGAGAAGAGGAGAACCAGCAAAGAAACTGAGAAGGAGTTAGAAAACAGGAACAAACTGAAGAAAGTGGTTTCCCAGAAACTAAATGAATAAAGTGTTCCAGGAGAAGAAAACATAATCAGCGTGCTTTACACTACCAGTATGTCGAATAAGATGAGCAACTCAGACCTGACCATTACATTAAGCAACTGGAAGTCATTGGTGTCCTTAGAAAGAGCTTTCATGGGAGGGTTGGGGGTAAAAGCATGATTGGATTGAAGAGAGGAGATGGAGAAGTGGGAGTAGATAGCAATGTTTTACTCTGTGAAAGGGAGAAAAGAAATGGTATGGTATTTTTGAGCACCTTCTATGTCATATTGCTGAAAAGATTTAAGCAACAATGAAACGTATGAGCTATACATAGCTCATGATTCTGGCTTAATAGTTGCAGTATGTTTATTAAGTACTTTTCTCTGTGATGTGGATTTGAATAGACTACAAATTGAAATATTGGTTTCCTGACTTTTAGAAAATTTCTTCAGATTAAAAGAATGTTAGGGATAGTGACTGTTAAATTGTATTGCATTCTCCAGTTTCTAGGTAGTTTAGGCCAGTAGTTAGCTTAGTAGTTTTATCAATCATGAATTGATGATCTGGACATGTTAATAATATTGTTACATAAAATAGTAAGATTTGGTGTCCAGTCATATGTTCGTCATTTTTAAAATGACCTTGTATCAAGAATAGCATTTAAAGCCACGTATCCTAATTTTAAATTGGTCCCTGTAACCACAGGAGGAGAAAACTCAGGAAACACAATTCAGTCCTCATTTCTACTTCATTAACTTTCCATCTACCTTCTTGGAGCTAATTGCAAGCCCACTCTGTACGTCCAATTACAACAAATTCTCATTGTTCACAGCTGTGTTAATAAAAGGTCACTGCAAACTGAATTGGCCAATAGTGAACCATTGCTGTTAGAGGAAATACAGAGTTGAGTTCCTGTGAGCCACTGTTCATGACATATTTATCAGCTGATCAGTACATAACCTTGTGTCATATGTGTTTCTGTTTAAAGACACCTTATTTAATTTTATTGTTAATTTTGTTAATAGTGAACTCACAACCAACAGCACTAAACTCCTGTCTGAATGAAATTTACCTAACATAGTATTTTCTCTGTGAGACAATTAAATCCTTCTTGCATTTAGGAGCACTAGACTGCACTTCAGCACCATACGTGGGGGGTATTTTTAAACAACAAAATGTAGGCCGGGTGATCACTTTGGGAGGCTCACTTTGGGTGGATCACTAGAGGTTAGGAGTTCAAGACCAGCCTGGCCAACATGGTGAAACCTCATCTGTACCAAAAATACAAAAAAAAATTAGCCAGATGTGATGGCATGCGCCTGTAATCCCAGCTGCTCATGGGGCTGAGACAAGAGAATTTCTTGAATGTGGTAGGTGGAGGATGCAGTGAGCCAATATCATGACACTGCACTCCAGCCTGGGCAACCGAGCTAGACTCCATCTCAAAAATAAACTAAAACAACAAAATTCCAACAAAAAGAAAAAAAATGCAAAAAACATGATACTACACCACAAAAAGGACACTTCTTTGTAGTATGATAGCTGTCTTATTTAAGAAGATGGTGTTACCTTGTTCAACCTAGCTGGGAAAATACATGCTGGGAACCTCAAATTTTTCTCTCCTTTGTGCATGTCTGCAAATGACTGCAAAAGCACCAGGAGTGTTGATTTTAGCAAGCATGGAAAATTGGCAGATATGCAATCTATGAAAGTGGCTGACCAGTAGGTTAAATGGAAATTTTGGAATGCATTGCATAATTTCATCCTGTTTATAATGGTAAGAATTCCATTTTACTGAAGCTATAACTATTTGGAAATTGAAATTTTAAACTCTTTTCAATTTGTAGTTTTTATCAAAGTTCTACAGATAGATGTTTTCAGAGATAGTTATACAAAATTTAGGCAATAACAGCCCTAGAGCTCCTTTTCCATACTTTCTCTTTCCCAGGGACAAATAGGTTCAGCTCTTTCAATTGATATTTTATTTACCATTCATGGAGACACGTGTTTGACTTCCAGACATCTGCAGTGTCATAGAAAAACAGTCACTCATTGGCATGGTGTGAGAAAGTAGATCTATTATTTTAACATCTTTCAACTAGACTGCCTGAAAATGAGACTAACTTTAATCCCATTTCCAGGGGATGCCTGAACCATGAATCCCTGACACTTTTTGATGTTATTGCATAAATTGGGTTAATATTCTCCTTTTTCTACTATTGCTGTCTGCTTCCTCAGATCTACTAGGTCAGTTACAAGTCACATATCTTCTTTCAAGCTTAATTTTTGTTGTTTCCTCCCCCCCTTCTCTCTGTTCTTGTGTATGTATGCCTTTGCTGTTATTTCAGTTAGATACTGTAAGGGAGTAAAGTAAGATGCCTGTGTTTATTCTGCTTGTTTTTTTTTTCTCGTGGAAATTTGGTTGTTGTTTTTAATATATTGGAATCACTTTTTTTTCCTTTGAGACAGAGTCTTGCTGTGTCTCCGAGGTTGAAGTGCAATGGTGCAATCTTGGCTGACTGCAACCTCTGCCTACTAGGAGGTTCAAGTGATTCTCGTGTCTCAGCCTCTCGAGTAGCTGGGATTGCAGGTGTGCACCACCATGACTGGCTAATTTTTGTATTTTTAGTAGAGATGGGGTTTCACCATGTTGGCCAGGTTGGTCTTGAGTTCCAGACCTCAAGCGATCTGCCCGCCTCGGTCTCCCAAAGTGCTGGGATTACAGGAGTGAGCCATGATGCCTGACGTGAAATAACTTTTAATAGTTTACCTGGTTGTAGTACATGGGTCCAGAATAGATGGAGGTTTCATTTTGTTCAATTCAGTTATATTATTTTAAAAACCTACTTTTATTAATTGGCACATAATGTACATATTTGAGGGGTACGTAATGTAATGATGTTTCAATACATGTTATGTATATAATTAGATCAGGGTAATTAGCATATATGTTATTTCAAACATAATTTCTTGTATCTATTTGCAACTATATATTATTTTTAACTATAGTTATCCAACAGTGGTATATAGAACACTAGAAATTATTCTTCCTATCTAGCTGTTATTTTGTAACCTTTCACAAATCTCTTGCTATCCCTCCCTTCATTATGCTCTTCCCAGTCTCTAGTATCCTCTATTCTACTTTTTGCTTCTGTGAGATCAGCTTTTTAGCTTCTACATATGAGTAAGAACATGCAGGGCTTAACTTTCTGTTCCTGGCTTTTTCACTTAACATAGTGTCCTCCAGTTCCATCCATGTTGCTGGGAATGACAGGATTTGATTCTTTTTATGGCAGAACAGTATCCTATTGTCTGTAGACACCATTTTCTTTACCCATTCCTCTGTTGTTGGGCATTTAGGTTGATTTCATATCTTGACTATTTTGAATAGTGCTGCAGTAAACTTGAGGTGCAGATGTTTCTTCAATATACTGATTTCCTTTCCTTTGGATAAAATTCCCAGTGGTGGGATTGCTGGATCATATGTTAGTTCTATTAGTAGTTTTTGAGGAATCTCCATGCTCTTCTCCATAGTAGCTGTACTAGTTTACATTCCTACCAAGTGTTTCTTTTTCTCCTCATCCTTTCTAGCATTTATCATTTTCTTTTCTTTTTTATAGTAGCCATCTTAAGTGGGTGAGATGGTATCTCATTATGCTGTTGATTTGATTTGCATTTCCTTGATGATTAGTGTATTAGTTTGTTCTCACGCTGCTAATAAAGACATACAGGAGCCTGGTAATTTTTAAAGGAAAGAGGTTTAATTGGCTCACAGTTGAGCATGGCTGGGGAGGCATCAGGAAACTTACAATCATGAGGGAAGAGGAAGCAAATACGTCCTTCTTCACATGGCAGCAGGAGAGAGAAAAAGAGAACCAAGCAAAAGGGGAAGCCCCTTATAAAACCATCAGATCTCGTGAGAACGTACTGTCACGATCATAGCATGAGGGAAACAATCCCCAATCATTCAGTTACCTCCCACCAGGTCCCTCCCATGACACATGGGAATTATGGAAACTACAATTTAGGATGATATTTGGGTGGGAAACCATATCAATTAGTGATATTGGGCATTTTAAAATATACTTATTGGTCACATTGGTCTTCTTTTGAGAAAAGTCTTTAGATTTTTTGCCCATTTTTAAATGGGATTGTTTGTTTTTTGATGTTAAAAAGTTTGAGTTCCTTGTTTATTCTGCCTATTAATTTCCTCTCCCATGAATAGTTTGCAAATATTTTCTGTTAGTCTATAGGTTATCTTTTTATTCTGTTGATTGTTCCCTTTGCTGTGTAAAAGCTTTTTATTTTTATAAAAATAAGTTTATTTTTGCTTTTGTTGCCTATGTTTTTCAGGACTTATTCATAAAATCTTTTCCCAGAACAACGCTCTGAAACATTTCTCTTATGTTTTCTTTTAGTAGTTTTGTAGTTTTGGGTTTTTGTTTTTGTTTTGAGATGGCGTCTTGCTCTGTTTCCCAGGCTGGAGTGCAGTGGCATGATTTCAGCTCACTGCAACCTCTGCCACTCAAGTTCATGCAATTCTTCTGTGTCAGGCTCCCAAGTATCTGGGACTACAGGTGCGTACCACTATGCCCAGGTAATGTTTTGTATTTTTAGTAGAGATGGAGATTTTACCATGTTAGCCAGGATGGTCTTGAACTCCTGATCTTGTGATCCACTTGCCTCGGCCTCCCAAAGTGCTGGGATTACATGTGTGAGCCACCGTGCCCAGCCATAGTTGTGGGTTTTACATTTATATCTTTGGTCCATTTTGGGGTTGATTTTTGTATAGGCTGGGCGATGGGCATCTAGTTTTATTCTGCATATCTAGTTTTTCCAGAAGTATTTATTGAAGAGACTATCCTTTCCTCAGTGAGTGTTCTTGATACTTTGTCAAAAATCAGTTAGCTGTAGATACATGGATTAATTAATTTCTGGGTTCTCTATTCTGTTCCACTGATCTATATGTCTGTTTTTATGCCAGTACCATGCTGTTTTGGTTACTACAGCTTTGTAGTATATTTTGAAGTCTAGTGGTGTGATGCCTCCTTGTTTTGCTCAGGGTTGCTTCAGCTATTTGGAGACTTTTGTGGTTCCATATGTATTTTAGGATTGTTTTTCTATTTCTGTGAAGAATGTAATTGTTATTTTGACATGGATTACATTGACTCTGTAGATTTCTTTGTGTTATGGGGTCACTTTAACACTGTTCTTCTGATCCATATGCATGAGATGTCTTTCATTTGTTTGTATCCTCTTTGTTTCTTTAATCAGCATTTTATAGTTTTCCCACAGAGGTCTTTTATCTTCTTGTTTAAATTTATTCCTAGGTATTCTTTTGTTGTTGCTGTTGTAAATAAGGTTACCTTTTTGATTTCATTTTCAGCCAGTTCATTGTTTGTGTTCAGATATGCTACTGATTTGTGTATATTAATACTGTATCTTGTAATCGTACTGATTTTGTTTATCAGTTTGAAGAGTTTTTTATATAGTCTGTAGGTTTTTCTATGTATAAGATTATTTCATCTGCAAATAGACATTTTGACGTCCTTTTTTTCAACTTGGTTGCCTATTATTTCTTTCTCTTGACTAATTGCTCTGACTATGACTTTCAGTACTGTGTTGAATAAGAGTTGTGAAAGTAGGCATCCTTGTTTTGTTCTAGTAGTCAGGGGAAACACTTTAGGTTTTTTCCTAGTCAGTATGATGTTAGCTGTGGGTTTGCCATATATGGCCTTTATTATGTTGAGATACTTCATTTCTGTCCCTGATTTGAGAGTTTTTAATCATTAAAGAATGTTGACTTTTATTAAATGCTTTTTCTGCATCTCTCAAGATGTTCATATGGTTTTTGTCTTTTATTCTATTGGTGTGATGTATGATGTTTATTGATTTGTATTTGTTGAACCATTTTTGCATTCCTCAGATAAATTCCTCTGAATCGTGATGTATTATCTTTTTGATGTGTTGTTAGATTTGTGGTGTAATTATTTTGTTGAGAATTTTTATGTATATGCTTATCAAATATATTGGCCTGCAGTTTTCTTCTGTTTGTTGTGTTCTTGTCTAGTTTTGGTATCAGGGTTATCCTGGCCGCATGGAATGAGTTAGGAAGAAACAGTCTGCTTCAGTTTTTTGGAACAGTTTGAGAAAAATTGATTAATTCTTTCCTAAATGTTCAGTAAAATTCAGCTGTGAAGTCATTCAGTCCTGGACTTTTCTTTTTTGGGAGAATTTATTACTGATTCATTCTGGTTACTTAGTCTGTTGAGGTTTTCTGTTTCTTCCTGGTTCAATCTTGGGAAGTTGTGTGTGTCCAGGAATTTATCTAGTTTCTCTAGGTTTTTAAATTTATTCGTGTATAGTTTGTGTGTGTGTGTGTGTTTGTTTTGTACTGTTTTGCTTATTTAGACAGGGTCTCACTGTCTCCCATGCCAGAGTGCATAGGCGTGATCATAGCTCACTGTAACCTCAAACTTCTGGGCTCAAGCAATCCTCCTGCTCCAGCCTTCTGAGTGGCCAGGACTATAGGTGTGAACCACCATGCCCAGCTAATTTATATAGAGTTTTGCTGTGTTGCCCAGGCTGGTCTTGAACTCCTGGACTCAAGACTCAAGTGATCCTCCTGCCGCAGTCTCCCAAAGCGCTGGGATTACAAGCATGAGCCACTGCACCCATCCCAAGTTGTTCATAGTAGTCTCAGAATTTCTGTGGTATCTGTTGTCAAGTCTCCTTTTTGATTAAATGGGGAATTTAATCCTTTTACATTCAAGGTTATTATGATAGGTGAGGCCTTCTGTCATTTTATTGATAGTTTTCTGGTTATTTTCTATGTTGTTTTATCTCTTTTATTGTTTATTTTTGTGGTTGGGTAGTTTTCTCTAATAAGATTTGGTTCTTTTCTCTTTCTTCTTTATCAATTCTACTGGTGAGTTTTATAGTTTCATATGTTTTTATGATGATGGTGGTTATCATCTTTTTACTTCCAACTGCAAGACTCCCTTGAGCATTTCTTATAAAGCTGGCTTAGTAGTGATGAATTTACTTAGTTTTTGCTTGTCTATAAAAGATTTTATTTCTCCTTCATTTCTGAAAGATAGCTTTGCTGGATATAATATTCTTGGATGACAGGTTTTTTTTTTTGCCTTTTATTATTTTGAATATATCATCCCATTCTCTCCTGGCCTGTAAGGTTTCTACTGAGAAAACTGCTATTAGTCTAATGGGAATGCCTTTATATGTGAATTGATGCTTTTCTCTTGCCACTTTTAGAATTTCTTTGTGTTTGACTTTTGACAATTTGACTATATTTTGCCTTGGAGAGGACCTATTTGAGTTGCATCTGTTTGAGGTTTATTGAGCTTCCTGGACCTAGATGTCCATCTCTTTCTTCCAAGATTTGGGAAATTTGCAGCTGTTATTTCATTAAATATGTTTCTTTACTTTTTCCCTTCTCTTCTGCTTGGCTGGCCTGCAGATATGTCTGCTGTAGATGGCCTGCGGGGCTGTTTTTCAGGTTTGGAACATGGGTAGAAGGCTGCTTGGGGAGCTCAGGAGTGTGTCCACTGTAGAAGGCCCTCAGGGCTGTTTCTCAGGCCCTTGACATGGCTTCACAGCCTCTTGACTGGTGTTGAAGATGCCACATATGGAGCTGTTTCATAGCCCAGGAGCAGGCACAGGGCTGCTCAGCCAGCCTGGGAATGAATCTATCTACTATGGGTGGTCCACAGGACTGTTTCTCAGGTTTGGGATGCAGGCACAAGGCTGCTTGGCTGACTCAGGGGTGTGGCTCAGGAGTGAGCCCTCTGTAGGCCCACAGGTGATATGTTTGCCAGAGGTGGCCCACAGGCCTGTTTTTCAGGTCCAGTCGTGGGCTTATGGCTGCCTGGATGGCCTGAGGATATGCCTACCAGGGGAAGCCTACTGTGCCCAGGGACAGGACTGTTTTTAAGACCTTCATTGTGGTGGAGAGCTAAGGGCATGTCTGCAGTTGGGGAGTGCTGTAGGGCTGTTTCTCGGGACCTGAGTGCAGATGTGTAGCCTCTCTGCCAGCCCAAGGGGTGTATCAGCTGCTTAGAAACTTAGGGGGGCTCTCTCTCACTTAGAGGGCATGTAGCGGTTTTCACTGCCTTAAGGGCAGGTTTGCCTTGGATGGGACTGCCAGACTATTCCTCTGGCTGGAAGTGTGGCAGTGGCGGCAGGTTTTGGGGAGTGGAGGAAAAGGAAGGTTGGTTTCCCTGCTTTGCAGCACTGGAGTCACAGCCAGTCCTGGGCACAAGGTCTGCATAGTTGAGATTGTGGTGTTCAGTCACCCTTGTGGGTTTGGTGGAATGAAGATGGAGCCCCAGTGCTAGAGAGGGACGGTGGCTGCTAACCTCCAGAGCAGGGTATGTTCCATAGGTGGCTCTGGTCTCAAGATGGCACCATGCTGCAGCAACTTGTTGCAAAGGGAGTGGATGGGTCGGGCAGGGGAGTGTGCACCTTGTCCTCCTAATCTGGGGGAATGGAGCTGCATGAATTTTTGGCAGCTCTCCAAACTGGGTTTGGGTCTTGCAAGGACTGTGGGATTCTCCTATAGTAAGGATTGTAGGTGTTTGCATTGGTGGTGAGGGGCTGGTAGGGATCTTCTGCTTACCTTTTCCCTAAAATGGGAAGTCCCTTCTGACTCTGGGCTGATCCAATCTGGGCTGGGGAGACAGGGCTGCAGTGGCCAGGTACCTCCATGCTGCCCTTATGGACTTCCAATCTCCACACGTGCATCTCCAGTTTCTTGCTGCACTCCAGCACTCACGGTGAATCTTAGCTATTTATTTTATGCCTAGGTTCTTATGAGGGGGATGAGTGTCGGGTGTCTCAAGTCAGTCATCTTATTGATGTCACCCTCTGAAATTAAAAATATTTAAATCTTAAATTATTCATTAAGTAGTAGAATTATGTGAACACCATGGCTTATATGTTTTCACAATTTAATTTCCTTAGAAGGAACTGAGGTAACTTTTCAAATAGACCAGAACAAAGAGAAAGTTATTTTAGACAAGGAATATTACCTGGAGTAGATGGCAGGCACGAAAGTATATGGTATATTTGTGAACCTGTGTAGCTAGAATATAAGGTATGTATATGGATGGGAGGTTGGGGAGGGCAGGTAATTGATCCTGCGTGGAACAAAGTAGAGATGATGGATGCTACTGACTAGAGAAATAGTAAATCTGTGGTCAAATTGTGTAAGAAGGATCTTGAATGCAGTGTTGATTAAACTCTTTACTTCAGCAGTAGGAGACTAGAGATTTTTAAGTGATGAGGTCGTATTTTACAAAGATAAGTGATAAAAGTAAAGCAACAATAGTAGATCGTTAGTGTAGTCCTGGTATTAGATATCAGCTTGTACCAGGTGTATGGTAGTGGGGCCAGAGAGGGATCATACAAGAGAGATTTGGAGGTATGACAAATAGGTTATGTTAATGTATTCCTTCATAATTATTGAGTGGTTTCTGTGTGCCAGGTATAGAATTGATAGTGGTGGGAGGTTGGAAAGAGGAGGAAATAAGAAAGATTCTGGAGTTCTTTGTTGGAAAATTGAGCAGATAGTAAAAGATGAGTAGATTTGAAGAGGGAAAATACATTTTTTTCTCTTGGAGATAGTCGTAACAAATTCATAGAAGAGCTTAGTTTATGGTCTTGTATTTTTTGCTTAGTATCTTGAGTTTATAAAAAGAATTGAAACTGGGTGTCTCTTCCCTTTACTTCCTTTTGTTAGAAATAGCAGAAGTAACAGCACAGCTGTTGTTAGTTTAGAACCTTATCTTAGAATATTTAAAGTTTACTTTTAGGCTGGAGTGCAATAGTGTGGTCTTGTCTCACTGCAACCTCCACCTCCTGGGTTCCAGCAATTCTCCTGCCTCAGACTCCTGAGTAGCTGGGATTATAGGTGTGCACCACCACACCTGGCTAATTTTTGTATTTTTAGTAGACATGTGGTTTCACCATGGTGGCCAGGCTGGTCTTGAACTCCTGACATTGTGATCTGCCTGCCTCGGCCTCCCAAATAAATTTTACTTTTTAATTGAGTCAGTAATGTAAAAGATTGAGTATTTAAAAAATAAGTGATTTCTGAGTGAAGATGAAGCACGGTCACAGAATTTGTTTTCAATAAAACCAAATTAAAGAAGGAAAGAGTAGATGGTGGGTGGGAGAAAAAGGGCAACAATGGAAAGAAGCAGACAAAAAAAGGGTATCTGTAGCCTTATACTAAATACTTCAAAAAGTAGAAGATAAAGAAAGAATGAGAAGATACTAGTTGTATATGACAGGGCTTCTAATCCCAGGCCCATATCCCAAAAACAAGACTAAGGAAAGAGAAAGCCTACAAAATATTGCAGTATCTCATTCATACTTTTAGAGAAGTAGACCTAGGAGGTAAATAGGAAGCAAAAAGTCAAGGAAAAATCCTTGAGAAGACCCTACATACCAGTGCTGAGCCTCAGTAGAGGCAGCAAGCATTGCCGTTTTGAATGGTACTCTGAGTTAAGGGCAGTAAGCAAAGCCCATGAAGGTAGGCTAGCTCCCTGACTAGGGAGATCAGTCTTGATATAGGACAATTAAGGACACTTCAGCAATGCCTGTGCTCAGTTCAGTTTTAGCTCTTCCTTTTTTTTTCATTCGATTATGGAAAAATAGATTAAGAGAAGTTCCTAATTCTCAAACTGAAGTTTGTGTGTGTATATATAAACTTGTACACAAAAGTAAAAATGGCCCCAACTAAGAAGAGAAAGGTGTTGGGGTTGAGGAGGAGAATCTTGGATATCATAGTAAATAGGAGTAGGCCGAGCGCAGTGGCTGATTCCTATAATCAGCACTGTGGGCAGATCTCGAGGTCAGGAGATCAAGACCATCCTGGCCAACATGGTGAAACCCCGCCTTTACTAAAAAACTACAGAAATTAGCCAGGCATGGTGGTGCTTGCCTGTAATCCTAGCTACTCAGGAGGCTGAGGCAGGAGAATCACTTGAACCTGGGAGGCGAGGCAGAGGTTGCAGTGAGCCGAGATTGCGCCATAGCACTCCAGTCCGGCGACAGAGCAAGACTGTCTCAGAAAAAAATAAATAGGAGTTGAGGATAGCAGTTTCTATATTAAATGTGATTTAAAAAATAGCATGGCGACTCTACAAATATAGGAGAAAAATAAAGGAAAGAAATGACTCTGAAAAGATTGTCCGTGGTAAGAATGGCTGGTATTCCTGAAATAGAGACTTCAACAAATGGAGCAGAAAAAGTACTCATAAATAAAATCCAGACCAAAGTTTTTGAAATGAAATGTGTATTTGCAGATTGACAGTCACACTAAATACTAGAAAAAAAAAATGAAATGATTAAAATTGACCATATTCTAATAATTTTTAACTTCAAATATAAGGAGAGAAGGCCCGGTGTGGTGGCTCATGTCTGTAATCCCAGAACTTTGGGAGGCCGAGGCAGGTGGATCACCTGAGATCGGGGTTCAAGACCAGTCAGACCAACATGGAGAAACCCTGCCTCTACTAAAAATGCAAAATTAGCCATGCGTGATGGTGCATGCCTGTAATTCTAGCTACTCGAGAGGCTGAGGCAGGAGAATCTTGAACTCAGGAGGTGGAGGCTGCAGGGAGCCAATATCGTGCTATTGCACTCCAGCTTGGGGCAACAAAAGCAAAACTCCGTCTCAAAAAAAAAAAAAAAGGGAGAGAATTATTTTGGTATCCTGGCTAAAAAGAGAAAAACATGACCTATATAAAGAGAAAAAACTTCAAGATGGCCGAATTTTAACTTCTCAGTTATGGTCAATTCCAGAAGACAATGGAAAAATGTTTACAGAGTTTCAACAGTCAGAATTTGTGAACCAAGAGTATTATACCCAACAGTTAAATTTGTTTTGGCTGCCAATAACAGTGGCTTAAACTATAAGGATTTATAATATTGGGTGTAAGACGTATGGAAATAGTCTAGAACTAGTATGATAGTTTCACCCAAGGAAACCCAGGATCGTCCCTATCTATGAACACACCTGTTTCTAGTCTCAATGTCACTGTCTATGGAGGCTGCTGGAGCTGTAGTCATTAAAATAGCATTGAAAGGAGCAGGAAAAGGGAGGGGAGAAAGAACTAAAGTGCTTTCCCCAGCTGCAAGTACTACCCAATACTTTTGGTGGTGTTTGGAGCAGAACTTGTTTTGGCCACACCTAGCTGCAAGAAAGGTTAGGAAAGGTCTTTATTTTGGGCAACAATGTGCCAGCACAATTTTCTAAGAGGATGATGGAATAATGGGAGTCAATTAGCAGTCTCTGCCATGCCAACCAAGTGGTTAATCAAATACATATGAAGCAAGCAGATGTTCTCTAACATTAAGAGCACAGAGAATATAGCACTCCTGAGATTTTCTTGAAAAATACTGCTTGATGATTAAATCAAGCCAACTTTAAATGAAACAAAATCAAACAGTAATGACATCAGGTATGGCAAAGCCATCTTAAAAGAATCAGGAGTCATCAAATCCATTTAAATATAGAAGAAAATGGAAGAACTTTGAGAATGGTAGCTGTGGAGTAAAATCTAAATCTTCAATCTTTGGAGAAGTATAAGCATGTTAATTATGTCAACTTTCATATCAGGAAGTCAAGGACACAATGTAAAGTTGAACATGTAGATAAAAAGTTAAAAGCATGGGGTCTTTTAAAGAATGATTTTTGTTCCTTTTTTCTTTTGTTTTGATGGCTCTACAAGCTAAGGAAACTTTTTTCTAAATGTTAGGAGGATCTTTTAAGACCTAAATAACTCTTGTGGCACGACATCTGAAATTCATGAGTTCTTCCAGTTTTCGTTTTCTTAGAGTTCATGGAAAATTAAACTTTGTTTTTTTTTGAGACAGAGTCTCGTTTTTTTACCCAGGCTGGAGTGCAGTGGTGTGACCTTGGCTCACTGTCTCCTCCTCCCAGGTTCAAGCCATCTTTCTGCCTCAGCTTTCCAAGTAGCTAGGATTACAGGCACCAGCCACCATGCCTGGCTCATTTTTGTATTTTTGTTAGTAGAGACAGGGTTTCACTGTATTGGTTAGGCTGGTCTCAAACTCCTGACCTCAAGTGATCCGCCCACCTTGGCCTCCCAAAGTGCTGGGATTCCAGGAGTCAGCCACAATGCCTGGCCCACATTTAATGTTTTTAAATAAAAAAGGGAATACGTGCTCATTTTAACAAATGCAAGATATTCAAAAGGATATAAAACATAATTGCTTTTGGCTCTTTTCAGTTCTAGCTATCCCTCATCCCTTACCTCTTCAAAGATTTGCAGAGGTATACCTACCTATCTAGGTCTGTTCTCTGCTGTATCAGGCTAATAGAGATTTGCTTATTTATTTGGTAAAATGAAATCATATTGTTCTTTTTTTTAAATATATAATTTATTGTGTTTTAGGTTTTGGGGTACATGTGAAGAACGTGCAAGATTGTTTGCATAGGTACATACATGGCAATGTCATTTGCTGCCTTCCTCCCCATCACCTATATCTGGCATGTCACCCCATGTTATCCCTCCCCAACTCCCCATCCCCCACTGTCCCTCTCCTAGTTCCCCCACCACAGACCCCAGTGTGTGATGCTCCCCTCTCTGTGTCCATGTGTTCTCATTGTTCAACACCCACCTATGAGTGAGAACATGCGGTGTTTGATTTTCTGTTCTTGTGTCAGTTTGCTGAGAATGATGGTTTCCAGGTTCATCCATGTCCCTACAAAGGACGCGAACTCATCGTTTTTTATGCCTGCATAGTATTCCATGGTGTATATGTGCCACATTTTCCCTGTCCAGTCTATCATCGATGGGCATTTGAGTTGGTTCCAGGTCTTTGCTATTGTAAACAGTGCTGCAATGAACATTCGTGTGTGTGTGTCCTTAGAACGCTTTATGATCCTTTGGACCTATACCCAGTAATGGGATTGGTGGATCAAATGGAATTTCTCTTTCCATGTCCTTGAGGAATCACCACACTGTCTTCCACCATGGTTGAACTAATTTACAGTCCCACCAACAGTGTAAAAGTGTTCCTATTTCTCCACATCCTCTCCAGCATCTGTTGTCTCCAGATTTTTTAATGATTGCCATTCTAACTGGTGTGAGATGGTATCTCAATGTAGTTTTGATTTGCATTTCTCTAATGACCAGTGATGATGAGCATTTTTTCATATGTTTGTTGGCCTCATGTATGTCTTCTTTTGTAAAGTGTCTGTTCATGTCCTTCACCCACTTTTGAATGGACTTGTTTTTCTCTTGTAAATCTGTTTTAATTCTTTGTAGATTCTGGATATCAGCCCTTTGTCAGATGGATAGATTGCAAAAATTTTTTCCCATTCTGTTGGTTGCCAATTCACTCTAATGATTGTTTCTTTTGCTGTGCAGGAGCTCTGGAGTTTAATTAGGTCCCATTTGTCTATTTTGACTTTTGTTGCCAATGCTTTTGGTGTTTTAGTCATGAAGTCCTTACCTGTGCCTATGTCCTGAATGGTTTTGCCTAGATTTTCTTCTAGGGTTTTTATGGTGCTAGGTCTTATGTTTAAGTCTTTAATCCATCTGGAGTTAATTTTAGTGTAAAGTGTCAGGAAGGGGTCCAGTTTCTGCTTTCTGCACATGGCTAGCCAGTTTTCCCAACACCATTTATTAAACAGGGAATCCTTTCCCCATTGCTTGTTTTTGTCAGGTTTGTCAAAGATCAGATGGTTGTAGGTGTGTGGCATTACCTGTGAGGCCTCTGTTCTGTTCCATTGGTCTATATCTCTGTTTTGGTACCAGTACCATGCTGTTTTGATTACTATAGTCTTGTTAGTATAATTTGAAGTCTGGCAGTGTGATGCCTCCCACTTTGTTCTTTTTGCTTTGAATTGACTTGGCTATGCAGGCTGTCTTTGGTTCCATATGAAGCTTAAGGTGTTTTTTTCCAGTTCTGTGAAGAAGGTCATAGGTAGCTTGATGAGGATAGTGTTGAATCTGTAAATTACTTTTGGCAGTGTGGCCATTTTCACAATAATGATTTTTCCTAACCATGAGCATGGAATGTTTCTCCATCTGTTTGTGTCCTCTCTGATTTTGTTGAGCAGTGGTTTATAGTTCTTCTTGAGGAGGTCCTTTACATCGTTTGATAGTTGTATTCCTAGGTATTTTATTTTCTTTGTAGCAGTTGTGAATGGCAGTTTGTTCTTGATTTGGCTCTAAGTCTGTTATGGGTGTATAGGAATGCTTGTGATTTTTGCGCATTGATTTTTAGATAATATTCTTTATTATTCTTCACCTTAAAGGAAAATCTTAGCTGGGAATGGTGCCTGTAATCTCTGCACTTTGTTAGGCTGAGGTGGGAGGATTGCTTGAGCCTAGGAGTTCAAGACCAGCCTGGGCAGCATAGTATGGAAAAAAAAAAAAATTAGCCGGCATGTTGTGCACCTGTAGTCCTGACTACTTGGGAGACTGAGGCAGGAGGACTGCTTGAACTGATGAGGTCCAGGCTGCAGTGAGGAATGACTGCTCCACTGCACTTCAGCTTGGGTGACAAAGGGAGACCCTGTTTCAAAAATAAATAAATAAATAAACAAATAAATAAATAAATAAATCTAATACTCCTCTGTTTAGGTTATGTCTTCTTCGACTTCTTTATTTTTATGTCTTGTAGCTATTGTCAACTTAACAGGCCCCAAACTAAATTTTTGTATTTCCTCTCATAAGCATTCCTTTTTTTTGGTCTCAGAAAATGGTTCAAGCCAAAAACCCAGATACTTTTCTTCTTAATCCCTCTCTCAACCTGCTCCATCCCGTTCTATTCCTAGATTTGATTTTACCCATACATATGACTCAAAACTACCACTAGTCCATCTCTACTGCTTGCCTCATAGCCCACTATATCATCTTTTGTGTGGGACTATGATAATACTTTGTTAACTAGCCTCCTGACTTCCACTCTGAGCCTTTCAATCCTGTTCCTAAGAATGGTCTTATGGAAATTAGATGGTTACTGCTCTGCCAGGATCACTTAAATTACTTTCTGTTTATTTAAAACAGAATTACTTGCTGTGGCATTTATGACCTGATGGCTCCTATCTCCTCACACTTCATCGTGAACAACTGTCATTTGTGTCCCAAGGTCTTTGTGTTTGCTCTTCCTGCTGCCTAGAATGTCCTTTCCTTAATTCTTAGCATAGCAGGCTGTTATCCTTCTGATCTCAATTTATATATTGCAGTGGGGACCTTGTTAGCCATCCTTTCTTTCCAAAGGTATCCCATCCAGTCCCAGTCATTTCCCTGTTTGTTTATGGTACTTCCTCAACACAAATCTTGATTATTTTGTATCTTCTCTATGCAGTGTAAGTTTCATCAGGGCAGCCATCTTGTTTCTTGTTCACTGTTGTATCCTCAGCCTCGATTACTGTGCTGTATTAGTAAATGTTCAGTAAATATTTTTGTTAAATGATTAGATAGTGGCTGAAACATCTCTAAAGCAATGTCCAAGTTTTATTCAATTGCATTTTTTTCCCCGAGACAGAGTCTTTTGTCTTTTGTCCAGGCAGGAGTGTAATGGCATGATTTTGGCTTACTGCAACCTCTGCCTCCCAGGTTCAAGCACTTCTCCTGCCTCACCCTCTTGAATAGCTGGGATTACAGGTGCATGCCACCACGCCTGGCTAATTTTTGTATTTTTAGTAGAGATGGAGTTTCACCATGTTGGCCAGGCTGGTGTCGAACACCTGACCTCATGGTCTGCCTGCCTGCCTTAGCCTCTCAAAGTGCAGGGATTACTGGCCTGAGCCACCATGCCCAGCCTCAATAGCATTTTTGATGATGATGTATTGTTAGCAAATTTTAGCCTCTAAATTAAGTCATTTCAAGGTCTGTTAACTCTTTAAGCCATTTAGTTAACTCTTTAAGCCATTTAGATATCATTTAGTGCATTATTATTTTGATAAAGAATACCTGGAACACTAATTTAGACTATTTCTACTGAAGGTTAGTACTAATATGTCCATGTTAAAGTTGAGAGGTTGATGGTCAAACTTTCTTGTGAGTAAATGAGGAAGTTAAACCATTTAAATGGGTCATATTTCTTTACTGAGTTTTCTAAGCAGCACAGCAGTCAAATAAAACAAGAAGCCAATACATTATAGTTGGGTATTGAATGGACCTTTAAGTACTTAATAAAACAACAGCAACAACAAAACCCAAAGAATGTTCAAGGAATGGTAGAGCAAGTAAATAGCAAATTAAATTCATCTGTGGTGGTACTTTGGTTGGTAGTACTATTACTAAAGAAACCCTGAAATTTAAAAAGTTGCTTTAAGAGACATATCAGGTGGGTTGATTGTACGCATCAGGAAATTCTGCGGAGGGCTTTGTGGTTAGTATCAAGATTGTAATTGTAGCTCAGGCGCCATGGGTCACGCCTGTAATCCCAGCACTTTGGGAGGCTGAAGTTGGCAAATCACTTGAGATCGAGAGTTCAAGACCAGCCTGGCCAACATGGTGAAACCCTAAAAATACAAAATACAAAATTTATATAGAAAAAAAGTACTGTTTGCTAAAAATAAAAAAAAAACTAGCTGAGCTTGGTGGTGTGTGCCTTTAATCCCAGCTACTTGGGAGGTTGAGGCATGAGAATTACATAAAACTGGCAGTTGCAGTGAGCCGAGATTGCACCACTGCACTCCAGCCTGGATAACCGGGCAAGACTCCATCTCAAAAAAATAAAAAAAATACAAATAAAAAAATTATAACTTTAGGCTGATTGTGGTGATTCACACCTGTAAATCTAAGCACTTTGGGATGCCAAGGCAGGAGGATGGTTTGAAGTCAGGAGTTCAAGACCAGCCTGGACAACACAGTAAGATCTGGCCCCACAAACATTTAAAAAATAAAAAATATTAGCCAGGTGCTATGGTGTCCACCTGTAGTCCCAGCTACTTGAGAGGCTGAGATGGAGAAATACTTGAGCCCAGGAGTTTGAGGCTACAGTGAACTGTGATTTCACCATTGCACTCCAGCCTGTGTGGCAGAGTGAGACTGTCTCCTAAAAAAGAGTTTATAACTATAGGGATTCACTTAGATTTTCTAACATAACACAACACTTTTATTAATACAGGTTTAGAGAGATGTTACTTGCCTCTAGTTTTTTCTTCTTAGATTACATATAATCTTCTAGCCCAAAGTACACAGACTATGCATTGGTTACATTAAGGAAAATAAAAATTTCAAATTTATGACTGGTATAATAGAAAATGTATAACTGTTTATTAGACCTTATTTTGCATTTTGTTTAAAATTACAACTTTGAACATAAAACGTGTGGTGTTTATTCCAAATGTTTCCATGAAATATTATCCTCATTCCAGATGAAGAATTAAAATTGTTCCAGTAAGTTGTAATAATTTATGGGTCACATGATTACGAAGTAGGATCCCTGAAACTAGTAGAAGATTTCATTCTTTTTGTTTAGCTTTTGTATGAGTATGAAAGATGTGATTTGAACCTTAGCATTTATTACCCTTTTAAGGGCAGAGCAGCTTTGTTCCCAGTTGTCAAGGTCTAAAAATTTCTTGTTTTAGTTGTGGAGAAGGCAACTGAGTTATATTTAACTTTAACATTTAGGAATGGTGTTAGACTAGACTTTAACTTATTTTCATTGGACCTTTTAGATCTGCAATATTTAAGACTTTTAAAATCTTATATAGTTGGTGATTGAGCGGCATGTCAGTAAATAAACCAGCCACATTTATTATACTTCATGATATCTTTGCAGCTTTTAATGTTATAAAAGAGTATGTTTGTTTATGTGCATGTTGGGGGAGTACAGGAGTTAGACAGGTAGAGTTTTCAATTTTGGGGGAGTACAGGAGTTAGACAGAGTTTTCAATTTTATCCCTTAATTCATCTGTGGTGGTATTTTGGTTGGCAACATTTTAATTCGGTTTGTAAACATTTGTGTTTAATGTAGGCAAAAAGTTTTAGGAAAATTCAGAGATAATAAAGACATTGGACTGCGCTCAAAGAACTTATGAGTGGGAGGTGGGGGCACATACAGATAAATAACTAAAGTCTATATAAAACAATATATTAAGTATATAGCAGTCCCCCTTATCTGTGGGGGTTATATTCCAAGGTCCCCAATGGAAGCCTGAAGCCACAGATAGTACCAAACCTGTATATGCTATGTTTTTTCCTATATATACATACCTATGATAAAGTTTATTTTATAAACTAGGTACAGTAAGACACAGTAAGACAGGGTCTCCAACCAGTTGGTCTGTGGCCTGGTAGGTACTGGGCTGCACAACAGGAGGTGAGCGGTGGACAAGTGACTGAAGCTTCCCCCGTATTTACAGCTGCTCCCCATCACTTGCATTACCAATTGAGCTCCACCTCCTGTCAGATGAGCAGCAGTGTTAGATTCTCATAAGAGTGTGAACCCTATTCTGAACTGTGCATGTGAGGTATCTAGGTTGCATGCTCCTTATGAGAATCTAATATCTCCTTGTTTTAAAGAAGTGTTAATTTTGGCACAGAGGTAGAAAAATGCTGGAAGTATGGGATGGTTGAAACAGGATGTATAAGAAGATGATGAGCAATAATGTTGGACGATTAGGATCAGATTGTAGAAAGTCTAAATGTAATACTCATGGATTTTATTTTGTAAGCAGCAGAGAATGATACAAGGTTGTTACAATGGAATAATAATATGAGGGCCTGAGGAGATTTATATAAATTACCTTTAAAAAATTAAAAACTCTTTAGGGTCCGACACAGTGGCTAACGCCTATAATGCCAGCACTTTGGGAGGCAGAGGTAGGAAGATTGCTTGAGGACAGTAGTTCAAGATCAGCCTGGGCAGCATAGTGAGACCCCTTTGGTCTCTACAAAAAAATTATAAAAATAGCCCAATTTGGTGGCATGCAACTTTAGTCCAGCTACTTGGGAAGCGAAGGCCAGACAGTTGCTTGAGCCCAGGAGTTTGATGGTACAGTGAGCTATGGATGATCGAGCCACTGCACTCTAGTCTGGGTGACAGAGAGACCTTGTCTCTAAAAATAAAATATTGTATTTTATTTTAAATAAGACATTTACTTTAAATAAGATTTTTTATTTAGTTGAACAGTTTCTACTATGTTAAGTTCCATATATGTAAAACTAATAGTAATATTAATATTTTGGGGTGTGTTAGAATTCAGAGGAACTTCTGTACATTATTGGAATTGGTGACCTGAAAGGAAGAAGCTGAGGCAAAATTAATACAAGTAGAGGGTTTGTTTGCATCAAGTTTGAGGATTGCAACTGGGAGCACAGATTTGAGTTGCTCTGAATATATACTCATATTAGCTGCAGTTAAAAGTGGATTTTTTCAGCCTGGGCAACATAGCGAGACCTTGTGTCTACTAAAATTCAAAAAAATTCCCTCATGCCTACTAAAATTCAAAAAAATTATTAGCTAGGTATTGTGGTACATGCCTGTAGTCCCATCTACTTGTGGGGCTGAGGCAGGAGGATTACTTGAGCCAGGAAGTCAAAGCTGCAGTGAGCCCTGATCGTGCCACTGCATTCCAGCCTGGGCAACTGAGTGAGACCTTGTATCAAAAAAAAAAAAAAAAAGAAAAAGGTTTTTTTTTTTTTTTTTTTTAGTTTTAAAGGGAAAGAAGAGGCAGTTCCCGAGTTGTTTACTGAGAATTTATGTTAAAATAACATAAGCTAATACTAATGATTGGCGGTACATTGTTCTTTGTATCACAGATTCCAGAAACATGAAGATAAATGAGTGAGGCAGCTGGTCAGGAACCAAATTACTTTAAACAGTTGCCCCCAGGCATGGGTGTAGGGGCTTGACTGAAGTCCCATACTCACGTGTTTGTGCGAGCATACCTCATATAGCTCAGACTGCTCTGAGCTGTTTTTCTTTTCACACAATTGTTACTTATTTAACCTTTATTAACTTGTGGAATATTTGGCTTGATGACACTTGGGGAAAACTGAGATCCAGAGAACTCAGTAACTTATTCAAGAGCACATAGCTCACAGTTTCAGAACTTGGATGTAGAACCCCATCCACTTGATGCTTACGTCACTGCTTTTTATTTGCTGTACTTCCTCTACCACATATTACAGTGTACTGAGTACCTGGAGACAAAGGAAGAATGATGCCGCATTTTTTCCTTAGGAGTGTTTATATGTGACCAAGTGACCTGTCTAGTCACATATTGCTTTGTATTTTTATTTAAATTAGATTTTTGAGCATATATTGGTGCTAGAAGAGAGACATCCGGCTTCAGCATTGTTTAGTCCAAATGAGTACTTGTAAGAAAGCTTCATCTTGGAGGAAGTAGGATTTGGGTTGATTTAGAAAGATGAGTGGAGAACAAATGGAATAGGAATAATAACACACCAAAGTGTTAGGTGCGGGAATACATTGTTTTCTGAGCCTAGTGATATGTCAGAACAGAGAAATTTGTTTCAGAATGAGAGATGTACATTATAATATTATATAGTATTTGATAGTTTTTTTGTAACATGGGGATTGGTTAAAAATCTGACAATGTGTGAGACCGTATTTGTACAAAGAATACTCCTGGGTAGTATTATACAGTTGACCGTTGAACAGCTTGGAGATTGGGGCACTGACCCTGTGCTGTGGAAAATTTGGCTGTAACTTTTGAATCCCCCAAAACTTAACTACTAATAGCCTACTGTTGACAGGAAGTCTTGCTAATAACATAAACAGTTGATTAACACATATTTTGTATGTTATGTGTGTTACATAATGTATAATTCAATAAAGTAAGCTAGAGAAAAAGTGTTATGGGCTGAGCGCAGTCGCTCACGCCTGTAATCCCAGCACTTTGGGAGGCTGAGGTGGGCGGATCATGAGGCCAGGAGTTCAAGACCAGACTGGCCAACATGGTGAAACCCCGTCTCTACTAAAAAATACAGAAATTAGCTGGGCATGGTGGCTCGTGCCTGTAATCCCAGCTACTTGCGAGGCTGAGGTAGGAGAAGTGCTTGAACTGGGACCCAAGAGGTGGAGGTTGCAGTGAGCCAGGATTGCACCACCGCACTCCAGCCTGGGCTACAGAGAGAGACTCCATCTCAAAAAAAAAAAAAAAAAGAGAGAGAGAGAGAGAAAGTGTTACTAAATTGTAAAGAAGAGAAAATATATTTACTATTCCTTAAGTGTAAGTGGATCGTCATAAAGATCTTTATCCTTGTCATCTTCACATTGAACAGATTGAAGAAGAGGAGGGGTTGGTCTTGTCTTCTCAGATAGCAGAGCCAGAAGAGGTGAAGGAGGTGAAAGGGTGGCAGGAGCAGCAAGCACACTTGGCATAAGTTTTATTGAAAAAATCCACATGTAAGTGAACCAGCACAGCTCACCCCCCATGTTGTTCCACTGTATTTGATTGAGATTCTGTAAAGGCAAATTTAATAAACCATCTCTTCTGTACTCATCTTTTCCCATTACCCTGGCCTTTGGCATTTTGTGTAGAAATTGATACAGTAAAAAATAATTTCAGATATTCTGTTAAGGCATGATAATTAAATCTATGTCAAGGATAGTATTAGCTTAGAGTTAACTGTCTATATAGCAAGATTTAATGTTAAAACTTCAGTTAGCCCTATGCTTTTAGGATTGGATTATTTCCAAAGAAGTAAATATTATGTATCATAATACCCATCCTTGGGTCAGATCAGTTGATCAAAAAAGATTAAGATCCTCTGTCAAAGGTACCCAATAAATTTTTATGCTTTTTTTTTGTAAATAAACTTTAATATAATAATTTAACATTAAACCTAAGCTATCATAACGAGTATTCCTGGACTGTCATAAAATCAAAGAAGTTGGAAAGGCTTTAGAAATAATCTTCATTATTCACGAAATAATTTGACTTATTAATCCTTGTTGTTTATACCCATGTGTAATTTGGGTATCTTTGAATGTGCTTTGTCAGATGTTCAGTTCAGAAATCTGTCTCAGCATGCTGTAAAACCTGTTTTAAAAATAGGTATGAGCCATTCAGTGTGACTGAAAGGTTGTTGACACAACGGAAAAACTATTAAATGAGTTTGCACAGAAAATCTTACTGAAGAAAGGCTTTTTTTTAAAAAAAAAAAAACAGAAAATTCATTGAATTTTTATTTCTGTAGGCCCAAATAAATATAGTTAAAAATATTTAGAACACTTGGCTGGGCGCAGTGGCTTCTGTCTGTAATCCCAGCACTTTGGGAGTCCAAGGCAGGCAGATTACACGAGGTCAGAAGTTCGAGACCAGCCTGACCAGCATGGAGAAACTCTGTCTGTAGGGTGTGGTGGGCATGCCTGTAATCCCAGCTACTTGGGAGCTGAGGCAGGAGAATCGCTTGAACCCAGGAAGCGGAGGTTGCGGTGAGCTGAGATCATACCATTGCACTCTAGCGTGGGCAGCAAGAGTGAAACTCTGTCTCAAAAGAAAATAAAAATTAGAACACTTTATATAACTAGAGTACTATTAGATTTGTTAGATTTTTGGTATATTCTAAGTGTAGCTTGGTAAACCAAAAAAAATATATATAAAGTCTTTACAATTATTTTCTTCTGAGGCAGGCAGAGTTTTTCTCACTTTCATTTAAGATTTTTTCTTTTAAAAAAAAATACTATTATTTATGTGTGAACATTTAAATATTTCCTAAATATATTAAATATCTGATATGTTTAATAGAGTGATAAAATCCTTTCACATTTTGTATATGAAATGTATATTATTTACAGTTATGGGGCTTGGAAAGAGGATCTTTATTTTGGTAGATAATCTGGAATATTTGTCAATAAAGATTGGATAAAGTGAAAAGTTTATATTCTCATGTTTTTGTACCATTTTTCATAGTTTTGAGAAGACAGGTTATAACCAATCTGGAAGGCATTCACAATTGTATTGACAAACAAATGTAACGAAGATATAATGTTATATTGAAGAGTCCCTTAGCAAAATCAGTGGGGAAAACCTCTAAGATGCAGTGTGGTTAAAGTTAATGAATCATATCCAAAGCCTTCCAGGACAGAAAAACAAAAATGAGAGATTTTAAGTCACTAAGGGAAAGCTTCCTCAAAAACCCCTGGTGAGAGAAATGAAGGTAGCCACACCTGACTGAGAAATTAGTGGAGGTAAACTTTGAAATCTGTAAATAATCCATGTTTATGTAATTGAGAATTGACATTGTGATCTTATGATAATTGGGTAGCTATTTTTATTTTCAATGTGAACAAAAACTGATTGCAAGTATTTCTCTGTAAATTGCCATGTTTAAAAAAAGAAAATATAAATAGTTCCTAGATTGGGGAATTTTTTTTTTAATGAAAATTGATGTTAAAAATAATTATAATTAAAAACCTACTCTGTGTACTGGAATGTGGCAAGCATCTTATGTATATTATTTATTGGTCACAAAGATCCTATAAGGAATGGGTAGGTACAGTTATTTCTAGTTTATAAGGGAAAGAAACAGGTTGAGAGAAATTAAGTGACTTCTTCAATATTGCATAATAGATAGTGGAGCTGATATTTGAAGTCGGGTCTTTTGACTCTATCTTCCTTTCCATTATGTTAGGCTTTTCGTCAGGAATTTCAAAACATAATTTGCTTGAATTTGATCAGTTAGAGTCACTAATCTCTTAGGAAAGTTTATAAAAGTAATTTGGTTTATAATGCTGTAAAAAAATACAGGCATTAAATAAGTTCTGCTTTAAATTTTAGAGGTTGATCGTCTAAACATTTGAACTTGCTGATGATTTTTATCATATCTGAATCTTAATATGCTCAACAAGCATGCATGCTCTCAAGAGTGGTATATAAAACCTCTGGTACTTTATTTACTGAGGCAAACTAGACTAGTGGTAGTGTTTCTAAGTTACAGATCTGTATGTGCTAGCATTGGCTCAGCAGGGTGCTTTACCCCCAGGATTTCCCTGAGATCGTCCTGTGTGTCCTTGGATGATCCTGCTTTGTAATGAGTTCTAGGACCAGTATCTGCTTTTGAACTTGTTTTAGGCTCATCCTTAACACTAGATCAGAGGTTCCCTCTATGCCAGTGTCATCTTATGACTAAAATAGTATTCTAGAGTTGATAGGAATCAGTCTCAAATAACCTCTAGGTTTAAGGAATCATTAAGTTTAATACCAATCCTGTTTTAGACAAACACAAAAAAGATGCTTATGAAATTTTTTTTGGTGTTTGTCTTAGTTTAATTATTTTTAAGAGATTAGCAGAGTTATATAGCGTATCAACAGTTTTAATCTGTTTCTTGTAAGTTACAGTTCAGTAGCTGAATTTCAGTAAAATAAACTTTTGGGGACTGTATTTTATAAACTGAAGTATCAAAGTGTTTATTTTGATGTTTGAGGGTTAATTGTCATAACTACTCTGGGAAGTCTTTAATGTTAATTATTCCTGTATATTAACTCTAATATTGGCTTAGTATTTAATATAAATACTTTTTGGCTTCTTGGGTTATTTTAATTCAGTTTTGTGTTTACTGAGTGTCAGGGAAAATTAAGCATCATTATAAATTCTGTCATCTCTATTAAACCATCCTTTAGCAACAGTAATTGACACTGGTTTCTAGAAAGAAACTACATTACTGAGTGAATGAATTGGTTTCTTGTATGTAGATTTGTAGATGAACAATTTCTGGTATAACCTAGGAAATTATGAAATTTATTTTAAAAGTTTATTTAAAAAACAAATCTATTTTTGTAAGAAAATTCAAGTGTTATTTATTCACGCAAATAGAACTTGCTTTTATTATGGCAGCTGATTTTTGTTTACTTAAGAGAACCTGTTGCTAAAATAGTAATGAGGAAGGGTGTAATACAAGTCTCGTCATACACCCCTTGCTCTGCAAGTAACCAGAGTATTATGTCTGCATGCTGTTTGGTTTCCTTTTGGAAGGCGGAATTAAAGTCATTTGTATGTTTTTTTTTCTCTTGCATAGCCTAAAATGACCAATGTGTGATTTCAGTGGAATAAATGGCGTCCAAAGTCACAGATGCTATAGTCTGGTATCAAAAGAAGGTAAGTTGATAGTCAGAACTTTTAGCTTTCTAAATGTTTTAATTCCAAAAATTCATGTTTATTTCATGCTATAGATTTTAGGATTTTTAGTGGAAAAAGATTATTTTTATTTTCCTTGTACTTATTTTATTTCTAAATACATTGGAAAGATGCTTAAAAATATTTTTTCTCTACTTTTTATTCTACAATAGCAAAGTAGCTAGATTAATAATATAAAACAAATCTCCAGGACTGTGGATGAAATCATTTTATGAAAGCATTAACATTTTAATTTTTTAAAAGAAAGATTAGCAGAGCTGTTATATAACTTATATCAACAGTTTTTAATCGGTTCCTTGTAAGTTACAATTCGATAGCTGAATTTTTCAGTAAAATAGAGTTTTGGGGACTCTATTTTATAAACTGAAATATTAAAGTGTTTATTTTGATGTTTTAGGATTGTCATATTTAAGTAGCTGTATCATCTTATATATTTTAAAATAAGCTTTACCAATGTAATGTTTTTCTTTATGAAGTCCAAAAGAATATAGACATTTTTTGAAAATACAATAAATGATTTACTCCTAATGAGTATTTATATTCTTTAAAATTTATGTTGTTTTGTGTAATACCTTAGATCTTTTGTGTACATAGTGAATTATATTTGTTTTCACATTTTAAAACAATTTGAGACCTTATTCTTCATGTCTGTGTCAACAAAATATAATAATATATGTAAAACTTTTCTTTTTTTGAGACGAAGTCTCTCTCTGTAGCCCAGGTTGGAGTGCAGTGGTGCGATCTTGGCTCACTGCAGCCTCCGCCTTTTGGGTTCAGGTGATTATCCTGCCTCACCCTCCCAAGTAATTGGGATTACAGATACAGGCCACTGTGTTCGGCTAATTTTTGTATTTTTAATAGAGGTGGGGTTTTGCCATGTTGGCCAGGCTGGTCTTGAACTCCTGACCTCAGGTGATCCGCCCTCCTTGGCTTCCCAAAGTGCTAGGATTACAGGCATAAGCCACCACACCTGGCCAAACAGACGATTTTTAAGTTTTGTTTAATTGAAAATAAGTGACAATTAAAACACTTTTACAAACCTAAGAATGTGGTCTTTTTTATTTTTCGAGACAGAGTCTCTGTTGCCCAGGCTTCAGTGCAGTTGCACACTCATGGCTCACTGCAGCCTCGACCACTTGGGCTCATGTGATCCTCCTACCTAAACCTTCCTTAGTAACTGGCATGGCATTATGGTCTGTCTTTAGATGTGTTATTTTTTTCTGAGTAGAACATGCCACAGGTGTGTAATTACTTGTTTCATGTAAGGTACCTTAGTGGAAGTATTGATGCCGATATACTATTAATTTTCTTTTGTGTTTTTTTGTTAATGTCTCCTTTACTTTTAAACTTCCAATCAAGTTAAAAATCAGTCTGCCTAACTAAAGAGTTAAATGAAATTGTAAATCGAGGAAAACAAAACCAAAAAAAACTTTTAAAAATTTTCATGTCTGTATCTTTGAAAGTTTTTCTCTTTCCTGATTTCTACCTGTGGGAGTAATAAACATTTTCTCTCTGGCTTTTTACATTAAACATTTTAAACTTTACTGAAGATCATTTATAGAACATACTAGGTTGACTGACCTTTCTTGGGATCAGAGGGTTTGAAATATTATACTCACATTCAGTTGGCCCTGTAACACCTCTCTTATCCAAGGGTCATTTGCCTGGCAGCTTTGGATATGTGCAACCAAAATATTCTCCAGAGCAACCATAAAAAATGTCATAAAATATATTAGCAAATCTATTCTATTTGTATTTATTTATTCTATTTTATTTGTATTTATTTATTTTTAAGATAGAGTCTCATTCTCTTACCCAGGCTGGAGTGCAGTGACACAACTACAGCTCACTGCAGCCTTGACCTCCTGGGTTCAAGTGATCCTTCCACCTCAGCCTTCCAAGTAGCTGGGACTACAGGCATGTGCCACTATGCCCAGCTAGTTCTTGTATTTTTAGTAGAGATGGGATTTCGCCATGTTGCCCAGGCTTATCACATATGTTATGGAGTTGCTAGAACCGTTAACTGGATTTGATTTGCTCTGGTTTTTTTTTTTCCTTTTTCTTTTAAATTCAATTTTCTTGAAGAAATGCATGTGAATACTTTGAAAGTTAGTGTTTCAACGATTATTGTTAATAATAATAAAAAAAAAGCAGCCCATATTATCCATCCCTATCCTTACCTAATCTTTGAGTTTTGCTCCCCCAGAGGCAATCATTTTCAAGTCTTTATAGCTCTGGTTCTGAAACCAAAGTTCTACCACTCTTCATACTAATGACTTTTAGTGGAATACTGGCATTTGTCGGTAGGAGATACAAAATATCATACAGTATTTTAAACTAGGATTGGATTGGCTTTTTCTTTAAAGGGCCAGATAGTAAATAATTTAGATTTTGAGTCATAGGTCTCTGCTGCAACCACTCAACCTTGCCTTGCCATTGTAGCACAAAAGCAGCCATAGACAATATGTAAAATTAATGAGCATGGCTGTGTTCCAGGGAAACTTAATTTACAAAAACAGACAGGGGTCTATCTAGATTTGCCATGTAGGCTTTGGTTTGCTGACCTGTGCTCTAAGACACTCTGTTGAATAACACGATTTTTTAGAATGACATTTCATGTTTTGAAACATGCCTGCCTTATTTTTTTCTTGGTCATTTCATTGCAGATGTTACATGTTGACAGCTGACTATATGATTGGGATTTAGCTTTTTTATAAGATTCCCCTGAGTTTCTTCCTTCTGTTGTTCCATTGACTCCAAAGTTTGGTTAAATCAGTATTTGGTGCTTACATTATAATGTTGTGTATGTATCATTTAAAGATGTGCTGTTATAATATTTCCAACCTGTGTAACTTTTTTTTCCTTTTGCTTTTTTTTTGGATTCTTTTTCTAAGTCTCTGATGAAATTGTAAAACTTCTTTTGTTGCAGTGAATCATATTCAGGTATTCTCTCTTCCTTTTTTTTCTTTCTTGGAACTGACCCTCCTAGAACTCTGTTCATATAGTCCACACTGAATAGATTGTTCTGAAGTCATGCCTCCCAGCTGCCATCTTAGTAGTTTCTTTTATAATTAGCCTGAGAGTTCCCCTCACTGGCTTAGGTCATACAGATTTGTTTTTATCTGAAATATATGCTTTTTGAAAAAAATTTTAGAGGCGTTTGTGCTTCAGTGAAATGAGGGCATGAGAACTGCAGCTGTACTTACTGATTATTCAGCCATAGGCAAATAACTTTATTTCTTTGAGCCTCAATTTCCACTTCTCTACATTGACTAGCCAGTGGTTCTCAGCCTCATTTCAATCATGGACCCCTTTGAAATTGAGTTGAAAGCTAAGGATCATATTTTGAGAAAAATGTATATGATGTACATACACAGAAAATATCACATCTGTCTTAAAACCCAGGTTAAGAAGTCCTGGATTATATGATTTTTAGAAGTTTTAATATTGTAGTGTTCTTTGATTTTGTGACTGTCATTAAATAGTATCCAGCTTATACTGAGTAGTATCCTTGTAAATAAAAACCAGAAACATTTATCTTCATTTTCTTGAATATTTGTTTGGTAGTAACTCTCTTCTTCTTCTTTTTTTTTTTTTTTTTTTTTTTTTGAGGGAGCGTCTCACTTTGTTGCCCAGGCTGAAGTGCAGTGGTGTGAACCTGGCTCAATGCAGCCTCAACCTCCTGGGCTCTAAAGATCCTCCCGCCTCAGCCCCCCAAGTAGCTGGAACTATATAGCATGTGCCACCACACCTACGTCATTTTTGTATTTTTTGAAACAGGGTTTCACCACGTTTCCCAGGCTAGTCTCAAACTCCTAGGCTCAAGCAAGCCTTTTGCCTTGGACTCCCAAAGTGCTGGGATTACAGATCTGAGCCACCATGCCCAGCCATAACTAACTTTAGAGTCACCTTTCTCCACTAGAAAATTGTGACATTTTTATATTTATGATTTGAATACTGAATGGCCAAGAGCCATTACTTGATTCATAGATTCTTTTGAATATGAGCTCTAATATCAGATGTGAAATTTCCAGGAGAAAATGAAAACAAACTTTTAAAGTATTATAAATGTATATAGAAATTCTACTTAAATATCAAGCATTTTAAAATAAATTATTCTTGTTTTTTTTTTTTTTTTTTGAGATGAAGGTTACTCTGTTGCCCTGGCTGGAGTCAGTGGTGCAGTCTTGGCTCACAGCAACCTCTGCCTCCTGGGTTCAAGCAGTTCTCCTGCCTCAGCCTCCTGAGTAGCTGGGATTATAGGTGTGTGCTACTATGCCCAGCTAATTTTTGTATTTTTAGTAGTGGTGGGGTTTCACAGTGTTGACCATGCTGACCTCGAAATCGTTAAGTGATGCGCCCACCTTGGCCTCCCAAAGTGCTGGGATTACAGGCATGAGTCACTGCACCTGGCCTAAATAAATTATTCTCTGTATGGTTTACTTTGAGGTTTTAAAAGTTCTTTAATATCCAATTTTAAACTATTCATGACTATTATAGTCATCATAGTCATGAATAATTTCAAAGTTCCTATTGGTCGAAAGTAATTTTCAGTTATTAACTTGGAGGAACTGTTGGTGCAACAAGAATGACAACAGGGGAGAGACCAGAATAGTTTTTAGTTAATAATGAGCTATTGAATGTGTTTTGCAGCAACATTCTCTGCTCTCATATTTCTGGTTTCTCATTTCCAAGGAGAGGGAATGGAGTTACTTATCTTTTGGAAGTTATTCGAAATAGAGACCTGAAGTTATATGTATTCAAAGGTAATTGAAACACTAAGTATTCCTTTAAACAGTGTAATGACCCTTAAGATGCCACTGTGACTGTGCAGACAAAATTATGAGAGAATGAGGTTCGATTTTCACTAGATAAATACATAAGAGAAGAGTGGCCTAGAAAAACTTCCCAAATTTAAAAGAGAAGAAAAGCACTAGCAACATTGTATAGAGATATTAAAATAGTCAATTTAGCATATAGGGCTGAGGAAGAACTGTATGATACAAATATTGGTCATTCCCTTTTTTTTTTTTTGAGATGGAGTCTCGCTCTGTCGCCCAGGCTGGAGTGCAGTGGTGCAATCTTGGCTCACTGCAACCTCTGCCTCCCAGGTTCAAAGATTCTCCTTCCTCAGCCTGTAGTTGGGATTACGGACACCTGCTGCCACGCCCAGCTAATTTTTTGTAACATTAGTAGAGACAAGGTTTCACCATATTGGCCAGGCTGGTTTCAAACTCCTGACCTTGAGATCTGCTTGCCTCGGCCTCCCAAAGTGCTGGGTTATAGGCGTGAGCCACCACACCCAGCATTGTCATTGCCTTTAAGGAATCAGTTGCCAGGAAGAAAACTAATGAATATGTTTAATAGCTTTTAAATATGAACCAGCATTGGGATTCATTTAGTTATTTAAATGAGAAACTAGCCTGAGTAACATTAACTTGACTGGTAACTGCTATCAATTATAAATAGTTGGGAACTTTAAATTCTCTACCTTTTTGGTAAAGTTCAGCTATATTAATGTGTGTGTGTGTGTACTTAAGTATGTGTGGGGCATTTCAGAGTACTAACTTGGCTAAGGTTGCACAGATGGTTCAAAAGTATTAAGTCTCAGCTTTCAACTCTAAAACCACGTGTAGTCATTTAGTATTATCCTTCCTTCATCAGTGTCCCGGATTCTCTTGCAAGTGAGACAAATCTAACTCAATCTGTCTTAAAGAGGGAAATTAATTGGCTTTCAAGCCAAACCATGCTGAGTGGTGAAACTTTTCTCAGGGTTGACTTAATCCCAAGACCAGAGCACCGTCAGATGTGTCTTATCTACCCCTTTATTCCTATTGCTTTTCTAGAGCTGGCTTATTCTTTCTCATCACAGATGCCTTTCTCAATGTTGTGAGAACAAACCCTTAGGTTCCTCCAAACTCCTCCTCTTTTAGCTCCTTGAGAAGAAAGGGTGTGTAGAGGACTGGCATATAGTGAATTTCCTACCCAAAATTATTCCTCACCGTTTTTCCTGGTGGAAGAGCCTCTACTTTGTTAAGAAATTCATTCTTCTCCATCGGCCTTATAGCCAGAGAATGTGTATCCAAAGTCTCAGAGGGGCGAATCCTGGTAAGTCTAATCCAGTCGTGGCATTCTGTTTCCCTTGCCAGTGATTGGCATAGGATGGGTCATGTATTCCAATTCTGGCTAATGAGAAATGAAACCTTTTGGGAAAAGTCTCTCATATTCTAACAGACCAACAATGTACGGGGATTCCCTTTTCTCCACATCTTTGGCAGCACTTGTTATTGCCTGTCTTCTGAAGAAAAGCCATTTTGAATGGGGTAAGATGATATTTCATTGTAGTTTTGATTTGCATTTCTCTGATGATCCATAATGTGAAGCACCTTTTCATATACCTGTTTGCCATTTGTGTCTTTTTTATAAGGAATGCCTATTTAGACCTTTTGCCTGTTTTTCAAATGGATTATTAGATTTTTTTCCTATAGAGTTGTTTGAACTCCTTGTATATTCTGGTTATTAATCCATTGTCAGATGGGTAGTTTGCAAATATTTTCATTCATTCTGTAGGTTGCCTTTTCACTTTGTTGACATTTCTTTTGCTCTGCAGAAGCTTTTTAACTTGGTGTGATCACATTTGTCCATTTTTACTTTGGTTGCCTATGCTTTGGCAGTATTACTCAAGAAACCTTTGCCCCATCAATATCCGGGAGAATCTCCCCAATGTTTTCTTATAGTAGTTTCATAGTTTAAGGTCTAAGTTTTAAATATGTAAATAATTTTGATTTGATTTTTGTATATGATGAGAGATAGGGATTTAGTTTCATTCTTCTCCATATGGATATTCAGTTTTCCCAGCATCATTTATTAAAGAGACTGTCCTTTTTACCATTTATTGAAGAGAACATTCATTGTGATGGTCTTTTTTGTTTGTTTGTTTGTTTCTATGCCGTTTTAATGGACAGAACTAGGAAAGATAGATTATGTATATATAAAATACATCATGATATTGACAATTCAAAGTCAGTAATTACAACAAGGAATTTACTTAACCTCTTCAAACTTATAGATGTCTCTTTTCTCTACATCAAAATCCTGGTTTTCAATGACATTATATAGTTTTTCATTTACTTTATCCCACAGTGTACACATAACTGTTTTAGAATAATGCTACTACCAACAATGTGATTATAGAAAATTAGTTGCAGGTTTTTTTGTCCTTAGGGTAAAATCTACTTAGGATTCCTAGTCAAGTTGGAATAGTTCCTTTCCATGAAGTTACATTCCAACTCAATACATAGTTACATTCAATTGGTTTATTTTTTCAAATTTTAATAATTGCTTCTTAACAAAGTACTACATTCTTCTAGATCGTATCTTCTACAACAAAGTATAAAGAATTCCAGCTTCTTTTTTTTTTTTCCATTTATTTTATTGCATTTTAGGTTTTGGCATACATGTGAAGAACATGCAGGATTGTTGCATAGGTACATATGTGGCAGTGTGATTTGCTGCCTTCCTCCCCATCACCTACATCTGGCATCTCCCCCCAACTCCCCACCCCCCACCATCCCTCCCCTATTTCCCCCCAACTGACCCCAGTGTGTGGTGCTCCCCACCCTGTGTCCATGTGTTCTCATTGTTCAACACCCACCTATGAGTGAGAACATGCGGTGTTTGATCTTCTGCTCTTCTGTCAGTTTGCTGAGAATGATGGTTTCTAGGTTCATCCATGTCCCTACAAAGGACCCAAACTCATCATTTTTGATGGCTGCATACTATTCCATGGTGTATATGTGCCGCATTTTCCCTGTCCAGTCTATCATCGATGGGCATTTGGGTTGGTTCCAGGTCTTTGCTATTGTAAACAGTGCTACAGTGAACATTCATGTGCACATGTCCTTATAGTAGAATGATTTATAATCCTTTGGATATATACCCAGTAATGGGATTGCTGGGTCAAATAGAATTTCTATTCTTAGGTCCTTGAGGAATCGCCACACTGTCTTCCACCATGGTTGAACTAATTTACACTCCCACCAACAGTGTAAAAGTGTTCCTATTTCTCCACATCCTCTCCAGCATCTGTTGTCTCCAGATTTTTTAATGATCTCCATTCTAACTGGCATGAGATGGTATCTCAATGTAGTTTTGATTTGCATTTCTCTGATGACCAGTGATGATGAGCATTTTTTGATATGTTTGTTGGCCTCATGTATGTCTTCTTTTGTAAAGTGTCTGCTCATATCCTTTGCCCACTTTTGAATGGGCTTCTTAGTTTTTTTCTTGTATATCTGTTTTAGTTCTTTGTGAATTCTGGATATCAGCCCTTTGTGAGATGGGTAAACTGCAAAAATTTTTTCCCATTCTGTTGGTTGCCAATTCACTCTAATCACTGTTTCTTTTGCTGTGCAGAGGCTGTCGAGTTTAATTAGGTCCCATTTGTCTATTTTGGCTTTTGTTGTCAACGCTGTTGGTATTTTGGTCATGAAGTCCTTGCCTATGCCTATGTCCTGAATGGTTTTGCCTAGATTTTCTTCTAGGGCTTTTATGGTGTTAGGTCTGTTTAAGTCTTTAATCCATCTGGAGTTAATTTTAGTGTAAGGTGTCAGGAAGGGGTCTGCTTTCTGCACATGGCTAGCCAGTTTTCCCAACACCATTTATTAAACAGGGAATTCTTTCCCCATTGCTTGTTTTTGTCAGGTTCATCAAAGATCAGACGGTTGTAGATAATGTTGTGTTGCCTCCGAAACCTCTGTTCTGTTCCATTGGTCTATATCTCTGTTTTGGTACCAGTACCATGCTGTTTTGATTACTGTAGTCTTGTAGTATAGTTTGAAGTCCAGTAGTGTGATGCCTCCCGTTTTGTTCTTTTTGCTTAGAATTGACTTGGCTATGCGGGCTCTCTTTTGGTTCCATATGAAGTTTAAGGTGGTTTTTTCCAGTTCTGTGAAGAAGGTCATTGGTAGCTTGATAGGGATAGCGTTCAATCTGTAAATTACTTTGGACAGTATGGCCATTTTCACGATATTGATTCTTCCTAACCATGAACATGGAATGTTTCTCCATCTGTTTGGGTCCTCCGTTATTTTGTTGAGCAGTGGCTTGTAGTTCTCCTTGAAGACGTCTTTTACGTTGCTTGTTAGTTGTATTCCTAGGTATTTTATTCTGTTTGTGGCAATTATGAATGGCAGTTCGTTCTTGATGTGGCTCTCTTTAAGTCTGTTATTGGTGTATAGGAATGCTTGCGATTTTTGCACACTGATTTTGTATTCTGAGACTTTGCTGAACTTGCTTATCGGTTTCAGGAGATTTTGGGCTAAGACAATGGGGTCTTCTAGATATACAATCATGTCATCTGCAAATAGAGACAATCTGACTTCCTTCTTTCCTATTTGAATACCCTTTATTTCTTTTTCTTGCCTGATTGCTCTGGCTAGAACTTCCAATACTGTATTGAATAGGAGTGGTGAGAGAGGGCAACCTTGTCTAGTGCCAGATTTCAAGGGGAATGCTTCCAGTTTTTGCCCATTCAGTATGATATTGGCTGTTGGTTTGTCATAAATAGCTTTGATTATTTTGAGATACGTTCCATTGATACCTAGCTTATTGAGTGTTTTTAGCATAAAGGGCTGTTGAATTTTGTCAAAGGCCTTCTCTGCATCAATTGAGATAATCATGTGGTTTTTGTCTTTGGTTCTGTTTATGTGGTGAATTACGTTTATAGACTTGCGTATGTTGAACCAGCCTTGCATCCCCGGGATGAAGCCTACTTGATCATGGTGGATAAGCTTTTTGATGTGCTGTTGCAATCGGCTTGTCAGTATTTTATTGAAGATTTTTGCATCTATGTTCATCATGGATATTGGCCTGAAGTTTTCTTTTCTTGTTGAGTCTCTGCCGGGTTTTGGAATCAGGATGATGTTGGTGTCATAAAATGATTTGGGAAGAATTCCCTCTTTTTGTATTGTTTGGAATAGTTTCAGAAGGAATGGTACCAGCTCCTCTTTGTATGTCTGGTAGAATTTGGCTGTGAACCCATCTGGACCTGGGCTTTTTTTGGGTGGTAAGCTCTTAATTGCTGCCTCAACTTCAGACCTTGTTATGGGTCTGTTCAGGGTTTCGGCTTCTTCCTGGTTTAGGCTTGGGAGGAGGCAAGTGTCCAGGAATTTATCCATTTCTTCCAGGTTTATTAGTTTATGTGCATAGAGTTGTTTGTAATAATCTCTGATTATGGCTTGTATTTCTGTGGAATCTGTGGTGATATCCCCTTTATCGTTTTTTATTGCATCAATTTGGTTATTCTCTCTTTTCTCTTTTATTAATCTGGCTAGTGGTCTGTCTATTTTGTTGATCTTTTCGGAAAAACGAGCTCCTGGATTTATTGATTTTTTGAAGGGTTTTTTGTGTCTCTATCTCCTTCAGTTCTGCTCTGATCTTAGCTATTTCTTGTCTTCTGCTAGATTTTGAGTTTTTTTTGATCTTGCTCCTCTAGCTCTTTCAATTTTGACGGTAGGATGTCAATTTTTGATCTCTCCTTGCCTCTCATGTGGGCACTTATTGCTATATATTTTCCTCTAGCGACTGCTTTAAATGTGTCCCAGAGATTCTGGTATGTTATGTGTTCATTCTCGTTGGCTTCGAAGAACATCTTTATTTCTGCCTTCATTTCATTGTTTATCCAGTCAACATTCAAGAGAAAGTTGTTCAGTTTCCATGAAGCTGTGCGGTTCTAGGTTAGTTTTTGAATTCTGAGTTCTAGCTTGATTGCACTGTGGTCTGAGAGACTGTTTGTTACGATTTCCGTTCTTTTGCATTTGCTGAGGAGTGATTTACTCCCAATTGTGTGGTCAATTTTAGAGTAGGTAGGTGTGATGTGGTGCTCAGAAGAATGTATATTCTGTGGATTTTGGGTGAAGAGTTCTGTAAATGTCTATTAGGTTTGCTTGGTCCAGGTCTGAGGAAGTCCTGCATATCCTTGCTAATTTTCTGTCTGGTTGATCTGTCTAATATTGACAATGGGGTGTTAAAGTCTCCCACTATAATTGTGTGGGAGTCTAAGTCTCTTTGTAAGTCATTAGGAACTTGCCTTATGTATCTGGGTGCTCCTGTATTGGGTGCGTATATATTTAGGATCGTTAGCTCTTCTTGTTGCATTGATCCTTTTACCATTATGTAATGTCCTTCTTTGTCTCTTTTGATCTTTGTTGCTTTAAAGTCTAATTTATCAGAGATGAGAATTGCAACTCCTGCTTTTTTTTTTTTGCTCTCCATTTGCTTGGTAAATCTTCCTCCTTCACTTTATTTTGAGCCTTTGTGTATCCTTGCATGTGAGATGGGTTTCCTGGATACAGCACACTGATGGGTTTTGGCTTTTTATCCAATTTGCCAGTCTGTGTCTTTTGATTGGGGCATTTAGTCCATTTACATTTAGGGTTAATATTTTTATGTGTGAATTTGATACTGCCATTTTGGTGCTAGCTGGCTGTTTTGCTCATTAGTTGATGCAGATTATTCATTGTGTTGATTCTCTTTACCATTTGGCATGTTTTTGGAGTGGCTGGTACTGGTTGTTCCTTTATATGTGTAGAGCCTCTTTCAGGAGCTCTTGTAAAGCAGGCCTGGTGGTGGCGCAATCTCTGAGTACTTGCATGTTCTCAAAGCATTTTATTTTTCCTTCACTTATGAAGCTTAGTTTGGCTGGATAGGAGATTCTGGGTTGAAAGTTCTTTTCTTTAAGGATGTTGAATATTGGCTCCCACTCTCTTCTGGCTTGTAGGGTTTCTGCTGAGAGATCTGCTGTGAGTCTGACGGGCTTCCCTTTGTGGGTAACCCGACCTTTCTCTCTGGCTCCCCTTAGTATTTTCTCCTTCATTTCATCCCTGGTGAATCTGACGATTATGTGCCTTGGGGTTGCTCTTCTTGACGAATATCTTTGTGGTGTTCTCTGTATTTCCTGGACTTGAATATTGGCCTGCCTTGCTAGGTTGGGGAAGTTTTCCTGGATAATATCCTGAAGAGTATTTTCCAGCTTGGATTCATTCTGTTTGTCGCATTCAGGTACGCCTATCAAATGTAGATTAGGTCTTTTCACATAGTCCCATATTTCTTGGAGACTTTGTTCATTCCGTTTTACCCTTTTTTCTCTATTCTTACCTTTCCGTTTTATTTCATTGAGTTGATTTTCAACCTCTGACATCCTTTCTCCTGCTTGGTCAATTCGGCTGTTGAAACTTGAGCATGCTTCACGAAGTTCTCGTGTTGTGTTTTTCAGCTCCATCAATTCACTTATATTCCTTTCTATTTTGTTCATTCTCGTTAGCATTTCGTCAAATCTTTTTTCAAGGTTCCCAGTTTCTTTGCATTGGGTTAGAACATGTTCTTTTAGTTCACAGAAGTTTCTTACTACCCACCTTCTGAAGTCTGATTCTGTCATTTCATCACACCCGTTCTCCATCCAACCTTGTTCCCTTGCTGGTGAGGAGTTGTGATCCCTTTTACGAGCAGAGGTGTTCTGGTGTCGGGTGTTTTCATCCTTTTTGCGCTGGTTTCTTCCCATCTTTATGGATTTATCCACCTGTCATCTTTGTATTTGCTGACTTTCAGATTGGGTCCCTGAGTGGACGTTCTGTTTGTTGATGATGAGGTTATTTCTGTTTCTTGGTTTTCCTTCTGACAGTCTGGCCCCTCTGCTGTAGGTCTGCTGAGGTCCACTCCAGGCCTTGCTTGCCTGGAGATCACCTGCAGCAGCTGCAGAACAGTAAGGGTTGATACCAGTTTTCTTCTTCTGCTGTCTTTGTCCCAGAAGGATACCTGCCAAGCATCAGTCTGATCTCTCCTTTATGAGGTGGCTCTTTGGATATACAGGGGTCAGGGAGCTGCTTGAGGAGACAGTCTGTTCTTTATAGGAGCTCAGATGCTGAGCTGTGAGCCCGATTGTTCATTCAGAGCTGCTGGGCAGGTACGTTTAGGTCTGCTGCAGCAGAACTCATAAACTGCTTTTTGTTCCCAGGTGCTCTGTTCCAGGGATTTAGGGCTTATTTACGAGTTTCCGTTGTGGTGCTGCCTTCTTTTTTTTTCCTTCAGAGCTGCCCTGCCCAGCAAGGAGGCAGCCTAGTCACTGTCTGTCTCTAGAGGCTTTGCTGAGCTACTGTGGGCTCCACCCAGCTGCCGAGTGAACTTCCCTGCAGTCCTGTTTATATGGGTGTTATTAGAACTGCCTCGGCAATGGTGGCCCGCCTCTGTTATGGTGGACTCTCTCTGTAGTGGCGGGTTGCCTTGGCCACGGCAGGCTGCCTCAGCATTGGCTGGCTACCTCCGTAGTGTTGGAGTGCCTCGGTAATGGCGGACGCCCCTCCACCACAGAGCTGGCGTTCAGCTGCGCTTGCTGTGAAACTCTCAATCCAGAGAGTTTCTGATTGCTGTTCTTTTGTAGGGGTGGGACCAGCCGAGCCTGATCGCCTGGCTCCCTGCCTCAGAGCCTTTTTTTTTTTTTTTTTTAAGTTGGTGTTCCAGTCGTCTGTTGAAGAGGCGCCGGGATCTGTGTGTTTTCCCGTGTGGCGACTGACTGCGTTGGCTTAAACAGTCCACTGAGATTCGTGGTGCTTTTTTTGCCCCGAAATCTACTGTCCTGGTTCCCTGTTCAGTCCCCTTTTTAAACAGATGAATGAGCGACTTCCTGTGGCTCCAGTCGCCAGCCAAAAGGGCACCCGGACCAGTGTATTTTGTACGGAGAACCGCTGTGCTGGGGCGCTGACAAAGCAGCCGCAAGGGGCAAAGCAGTTGTGCAGGCTGACACAGCCGCGCTGGCCGAAACAGCCATGCTGGCGACCCGTGGGGCTTCTCCGCCTGGGAATTTCCTAGTCTGTGGGCAATAAAAATGCGGCGTCCACTCACCCTGTGCAGTTTCACTGGGAGCTGCAATCCTGAGCTGTTCCTAAATGGCCATCTTGCATCTCATTTTAATATTCTTGGTACCTTTGTTGAAAATGAGTTCACTGTAGATACATGGATTTGTTTCTGGGCTTCTGTTTTGCCCCACTGACCTATGTGTCTGTTTTTATGCCAGTCCATGCTGGTTTTTTTTGTTTTTTTTTTTTGAGATGGAGTCTCCCTCTGTCACCCAGGCTACAATGTAGTGGCTGTACCTGCTGCCTCGTGGGTTCAAATGATTCTCCTGCCGCAGCCTCCTGAGTAGCTGGGATTACAGACAGGTGCCACCATGCCTGGCTAATTTTTTTTTTTTAGCAGAGATGGGGTTTCACCAGTTGACCAGACTGATCTCGAACTGACCTCAAGTGATCTACCCACTTTGGCCTCCCAAAGTGCTAGGATAACAGGTGTGGGCCACTGTGCCCAGCCACCTTGCTGTTTTTGTTACAGTAGCTCTGTAGTATAATTTAAAGTCACGCAATGCAATTCCTCCAGTTTTGTCTTTTCATTCAGAATGTCTGGCTATTGGTTTTTGTGGTTCCAAACAAGTTAAATTCTAGGATTACTTTTTCCATTTCTATGAAGAATGTCATTGGCATTTTGATAGGGCTTGCATTGAATCTGTAGATTGCCTTGGATAGTATGCCCATTTTAACAATATTAATTCTTTGCATTAATGTTTTGTAGTTTTCACTGTAGAGATATTTCATTTGCATGATTAAATTTATTCCTAGGTATCTTATTTTGTTTGTAGCTATTGTAAATGGGATTACTTTCTTGATTTGTGTTTCACATTGTTCACTGTTGGCATATAGAAATGCTACTGATTTTTTTTTTTCCCCTAGAGCCTTCAGATGAGAGCTACTGATTTTTTTATGTTGATTGTATTCTGCAACTTGACTGAATTTGTTCATAAGTTTTAATAGAATTTTGGTGCAGTCTTTAGGTTTTTTCCAAATGAAAGATCATATCATCTGCAAACAAGGATAATTGGATTTCTTTCTTTCCAGTTTGGATACCTTTTATTTCCTTCTCTTGTGTGATTGCTCTAGGTAGGACTTCCATTGCTGTGTTGAATAATATTAGTGAAAGTGGGCAGTGGCTAGGCATGGTGGATCATGCCTGTAATCCCAGAATTTTGGGAGGCTGAGGTAGGAGGATTGCTTGAAGCCAGGAGTTCAATATCAGCCGGGGCAGCATGGCGAAACCCTGTCTCTATAAAATTAAAAAACAAAATAGCTAGGTGTGGTGGCACACCCCTATTACTTCTAGCTACTTGGGAAGCTAAGGTGGGAAAATCACTTGAGCCCTAGAAATGAGGCTGCAGTGAGCCATGTTTGTGCCTTTAGTCTGAAACACAAGGAAAGACCTTGTCTCAAAAAAAAAAAAAAAAGGCCAGGCAGGATGGCTCACACCTGTAATCTGAGCTAAGGCAGGAGGATCTCTTGAGCCCAGGAGTTTGAGAGCAGCCGGGCAATATAGTGGGAGCTAATTTCTATGAAAAAGAAAAATAATAAAACCAGGAATGGTGGCGTGTTCCTGTAGTTCCAACTACTTGAGAGGTAGGTAGCAGCAGGAGAATCACTTGAGCTCAGGAGGTTGAGGCTGCAGTGAGCCATGATTATGCCACTGCAGTCCAGCCTAGGCCACAGGGTGAGAACCTGTCTCAAATAAATAAATAAATAGGAAAGAAAGAAAGAAAAGTGATCTGTTTTCTTCCCAGAATGTGAGAGCATCAGGGGGAAAAGCACCAAAACAGGCATCCTTGTTGTGTTTCAGATCTTAGAAGAAAGTCTTTTGGCTTTTCCCTAATCAGTTTGATACCAGCAATGCATCTGTCATATATGGCTTTTATTATGTTGAGGTATGTTCTTTCTATACCCAGTTTTTTTTAGTGTTTTTATTATGAAGGGATGTTGATGGATTTTTTCCTTTATTTTGTTGATATGATGTATCACATTGATTGATTTGCATATGTTGAACCATCATGCATCCATGAATAAATCCCACTTGGTCATGATGAATGATCTTTTTAATGTATTGTTGAATTTGGTTTGCTAGTATTGTGTTGAGGATTTTTGTGGTTATCAGGAATATTGGCCTGTAGTTTTCATTTTTTGGTGTGTCTTTGTGTGGTTTTGGTATCAGAGTAATAGTGGCCTCGTAAAATGAGCTTGGAAGTATTCCCTCTTCCTCTACTTTTCAGAATAGTTTGAGAAGGATTGGTATTACTTCTTTAAATGTTTGGTAAAGTACAGCAATGAAGCCATCAGGTCCTGGGCTTTTCTTTGCTGGAATACTTTTTATTACAGCTTTGATCTTGTTACTTATTATTGGTCTGTTCAGATTTAGGATTTCTTTGGTGCAATTTTGGTAGGTTGTCTTTGTGTAGGAATTTGTCCATTTATTCTAGGTTTTACAATTTATTGGCATATAGTTGCTCATAGTAGTCTCTAATGATCCTTTGAACTTCTGTAGTATCCGTTGTAATGTGTCCCTTTTTATCTCTAATTATATTTATTTGTGTCTTTTCACTTTTTTTCTTAATGTGGCTAAAGGTTTGTTGATTATTTTTTCAAAAAAGCAAACTTATTTCATTGATCTTTGAGTTTTTGTTTCAATTTCATTTATTTCTGCTCTGTTTTTTTTTTTTTTTTTTTTTTTTTTTTTTTTGGAGATGGATCTTACTATATTCCCCAGGCTGGTCTTAAACGCCTGAGCTCAAGCGATCCACCTGCCTCAGCCTCCCAAAGTGCTGGGATTACTGCTCTAATCTTTATTATTTATTTTCTTCTACTGGTATGGGTCTGATTTGCTCTTATTTTCTAGTTATTTAAGATGCACTAATAGGTTATTTAGTTGAGTTTTTCTACTTTTTTGATATGAGGGCTTATTGGTATAAACTCTCCTCTTAGTACTGCTTTCACTGTATCTCGTAAGTTTTAGTATGTTGTATTTCTATTTTATTTGTTTCAAGAATTTTTTTATTTTCTTCTGCATTTCTTCATTGACTCACTGGTAATTCAGGAGCATATTGTTTAATTTCCATGTGTTTGTGTAGTTTCCAAAGCTTTTTTTTTTTTTT
>NW_022436947.1:38680249-38763123 GCF_009761245.1 Sapajus apella
TTTTTTTTTTTTTTTTTTTTTTTTTTGTCAGACAGTCTTGCTCTGTTGCCCAGGCTGAAGTGCAGTGGCACAGTCATAACTCACTGCAGCCTTAAACTCCTGGACTCAAGCAATCCTCTTGCCTCAACCTCTTGAGTACCTGGGACCACAGGCATGTGGTACCCACCTGGCTAATTTTTTAAAGTTTATTTTTGGCTGGGCACAGTGGCTTATGCCTGTAATCCCAGCACTCTTGGGAGGCCAAGGTGGGCAGATCAATTGAGGTCAGGAAATTGAGACCAGCCTGGCCAACATGGGGAAACCCTGTCTCTACTAAAAATTGGAAAAATTAGCTGGGCGTGGTGGCACGCACCTGTAATCCCTGCTATTCAGGAGGCTGAGGCAGGAGAATCACTTGAACCTGGGAAGCAGAGGTTGCAGTGAACCGAGATTGTGCCACTGCACTCCAGCCTAGGTGACAGAGTGAGACTCTGTTTCAAAAAATAAAAAGTTTATTTTTATTTTATTTATTTTTTTTGACATAGTGTCTCACTCTGTTGCTCAGGCTGTGGTGCAGTGGCCTAATCACAGCTCACTGTAGCCTCGACTTCCCAGGCTCAAATAATCCTCCTGCTGCCTCAGCTTCCCAAGTAGCTGGGACCACAGGCATGTGCCACTACACCTGACTAATTTTTTTTTTTTTTTTTGGCAGATATGGGGTCTCCCTATGTTGCTCAGGCCGCTTTTGAGCTCCTGGATTCAGGTGATCCTCCCACCTCAGCCTCCCAAAGTATTGGGATTACAGGCGTGAGCCATCATGCCTGGCCAGAATTTCCTCTTGTTGATTTCTAGCGTTATTCCATTGTGGTCAGAGAAGATACTTAATATGATTTCAGGTTTTTAAAAAATGTTAAGACTTGTTTTGTGCCTAAACATACCGTTTATCCTTGAGAATGATCTATATGCTGAGGAGAATGTGTATTCTGCACTTGTTGGATGCAATGTTCCATAAATATCTATTGGGTACATTTGGTCCATAATGCAGATTAATTAAGTCCAATATTTCTTTCTTGATTTTCTTTCTGATCTGTCCAGTGCTGAAAGTGGTATGCTGAAGTCTCCAGCTGTTATTATATTGGGGTCTCTCTCTTTTTCTTTAGGCTAATAATATTTGCTTTATATATTTGGGTACTCGAATGTTGGGTGCATACATATTTACAGTTTTTATATCCTCTTTCTGAATTGATCCCTTTATCATTACATAATGATCTTCTTTGTCTCTTTTTATAGTTTTTGGCTTGCAATTTATTTTGTCAGATATAAGGATAGCTACTCATGTTCTTTTGGTTTCCATTTGCATGGAGTACCTTTTTCCATTCCTTTATTTTCAGCCTGTGTGTATCTTTATAGGTGAGATGGTAGTCTGTGTGTGTCTTTATAGATGAGGTGTTTCGTTTCTTTTCTTTTCTTCCTTTGAGTGTGTCTTTAGAGATGTGTTTCTTTTCTTTCCTTCCCTCCCTCCTTTCCTTCTTTTCTTTTCTTCTTTGAGACAGGGTCTCCCTCTGTCGCTCAGGCTGGAGTACAGTTGCATGATTGCAGTTCACTACAGCATTGACTTACTGAGTTCAAACAGTCTTCCTGCCTCAGCTTCCTGTGTAGCTGAGACCATTGGTGTGTGTCACCATGCTGGGCTAAATTTTAGATTCTTTGTAGAGACAGTGTCTTTGTTGTCCAGGCTGATTTCGAACTCCTAGACTCAAACGATCCTCCTGCCTCATTCCTCCCAAAGTGCTGGGACTGCAAGCATGAGCCACCACACCTGTCCAAAGTGTGTTTATTGTAGGCATCAGATCATTGGGTCTTTTTAAAAATTCATTTTGCCACTCTCATTCTTTTGATAATCAGTGTTCTTATTGATAAGTAAGGACTTATTCCTGCCTTTTGTTATTTTTTTTCTGGTCTTCTCCTTCCTTCTTTCCTTCCTGTATTCCTTTTTTGTGAAGGTGATTTACTTTGGTGGTATAATTTCTTGTTTTCCATTTTTTGTACATCGTTAAGTTTTTAGATTTGAGGTTACCATGAGGCTTGCAAATATCATCTCACAACCCATTATTTTAAACTAATGACAACTTAATACTGACTGCAAAAACGAACAAGCAAAGAGAAAACTAATACTTTATGCTTTCACTTTATACCCCTTGCATTTTTAACTTTTTGTTGTTTCTTTTTTTTTTTTTTTTTTTGAGACGGAGTTTCGCTCTTATTGCCCAGGCTGGAGTGCAATGGCGCGATTTGGGCTCACCGCAACCTCCGCCTCCTGGGTTCAGCTCCTGCCTCAGCCTCCTGAGTAGCTGGGATTACAGGCATGCGCCACCATGTCCAGCTGATTTTTTGTATTTTTAGTAGAGATGGGGTTTCACTATGTTGACCAGGATGGTCTCGATCTCTTGACCTCGTGATCCACTCGCCTTGGCCTCCCAAAGTGCTGGGATTACAGGCGTGAGCCACCGTGCCCGGACTTTTTGTTGTTTCTATTTATATCTTTTTATATTGTCTTTATCTTGAAAAGTTATTGTAGTTATTATTAATAGGTTCATCTTTTAGTCTTTCTACTCAATATATGAGTGGTTTATACGTCATAGCTACAGTGTTACAATATTCTGTGTTTGTCTGTGTACTTAATTATTACCAGTGAGTTTTGTACCTTCAGACGATTTCTTTTTGCTTTTTTAACGTCCTTTTCTTTCAGATTGAAGAACTCCCTTTAGCATTTCTTGACGGACAGGTCTGGTGTTGATGAAATCTCTCACCTTTTGTTTGTCTGGGAAAGTATTTCTCTTTCATGTTTAAAGGATATTTTTCCTAGATATACTATTATAGGATGAAAATCTTTTTTTTCCTTCATCACTTTAAATATGTCTTGCCAATTTCTCCTGGCCCACAAGGTTTCAGTTGAGAAGTTTGCTGCCAGATGTATTGGAGCTCCACTGTATGTTATTTGTTTCTTTTCTTTTGCTAGTTTTAGGCTCCTTTCTTTATCCTTGACCTTCAGGAGTTTGATTATTAAATGCCTTGAGGTATTCTTTGGGTTAAATTTGCTTGGTGTTCTATGACCTTCTTGTACTTGAATATTGATATCTTTCTCTAGATTTGTTATCATCTCTTTGAATAAACTTTTCACCCCAGCCTCTCTTTCTGCCTCCTTTTTAAATTCAATAACTCTGAGATTTGCCTTTTTGAAGCTATTTTCTAGATCTTATAGCCATTTTTCATATTTTTCATTCTTCTAAATTCTTTATTTTGTCTCTTCTGGCTATATTTTCAAGTTGCACGCTCACTAATTCTTTCTGTTGCTTGATCAGTTTTCTGTTGATAGACTATGTCCGTTGAATTTTTCAGCTCCAGAATTTTTTTTTTTTTTTTGAGACAGAGTCTTGCTCTGTGGTGTGATCTCAGCTCACTGCAACCTCTGCCTCCTGGCTTCAGGCATTTCTCATACCTCAGCCTCCTGAGTAGCTGGGATTACAGGTGCACACCACCATGCCTGGCTAATTTTTTGTATTTTAGTAGAGACAGGGTTTCAACATGTTGCCCCAGCTGGTCTTGAACTTTTGAGATCAAGCAACACATCCACCTCAGCCTCCCAAAGTGCTAGGATTACAGGTGTGAGCCACTGTGCCTGGCCGCTCAGCCCGAGTTTTTTTTTCTCTCTTTTTTTCTCTTTTTTAAAGTCAACCAGTATATCTTGAAGCCGTAGAATTTGATTTACTTTTTAAAATTATTTAAATCTCATTGTTAAATTTTTTCTAATAGGATTCTGTGTTCCTTCTCTCTTTTATCTTGAATTTCATTGAGCATTTTCAAAATAGCTGTTTTGAATTATCTGTCTTAATGGTCACTTATTTTTGTCACTCTGGAATTGGTCACTGGTGCCTTATTTAGTTCATTAGGTGAGATCATGTTTTTCTGGATGGTCTTGATGTTTGTGGATGTTCATTGATGTTGGGTAAGAGTTAGGTACTATATTCAATGCAGTCTGGGCTTGTTTGTACCTGTTCTTCTTGGGAAGGCTTTCCAAGTATTCAAAGGGAATTTAGTTTTGTGATTTAAATCTTTGGTCACTGCAGCCATATCTGTATTAGGGGCAGCCCAAGCTCAGTAATGCTGTGACTCTTGGAGACTTGTGCAGGTACTGCTTTGATTGTCTTGAGTAAGAACTGGGAAACCTCCCTGGATTATCAGGCGTAGTCTCTTCTTTTCCCTAACTTTTCACCAAACAAATGGAGTCTCTGCTGAGCTGCCTGGAGCTGGGGGAAGGGCGATGCAAGCACTCCCTTGGCTACCACTACTAGGACTGTGCAGGTTAGACCCGGAGCCAGTATGGCACTGGGTCTCGCCCAAGGCCTACAATGACCACTATCCGGGCTGTCACTAACGTTCACTCAAGGCCCAAGAGCTCTTCAGTCAGCAGGTAGTGAATCCAGCCAGGCTTGTGTCCTTCCCTTCAGAGCATCAAGCTCCCTGTCCCACTCCCCCCCCCCTCCCCCCCCCCCCGCCCAGCCCAGGGCAGGTACAGAAATGCCACCTGGGAGCCAGAGCCTGGAGTCACAAATCTTAGAAATTGACTTTATGCTCTATTCTGCTGCAGTTGCATTAGCACCCAAACCACAAGACAAAATTCTTTGCACTCTTCCTACTCCTTTGCTCATGTAGGAGTTTTCTGTGGCTACCACCACTCCAGGCCCATAGCAAGTACTGCCTGGCTACTGCCAGTGTTCACTAACAGACCAAGGGCTCTTCATTCAGTGTTTGGTGAGTGCTGCCAGGCCTGTTCTCTCCCCTCAGGGCAGCAGGCTTTGCTGTGGCCCATCCTGGGTCCAGAAATGCTGACCAAGACCCAAGCCCTGAAATCAAGGACCCCAGGAGCCTGCCTCGTGTTTTACCCCACTGTGACCAAGCTGGTGCCCAAGTTGCAAGACAGAGTCCTCCTTACTCTTTCCTTTCTCTTCCTTAAGCAGAAGGAATCACTCCTTGGAGCCACCACAGCTGAGAACGTGCTGGGTCACACCCAAAGCCAACAGGACCCTGGGTCTCACCCAAGTCCTTCAGCGAGTATTGCCTGGTTGCTGCTTATGTGTATTCAAGACCCAAGGGCTCTATAGTCAGCAGATGATGAATCATGACAGGACTATATCCTTTCCTTCAAGGCAATGGGTTCCTTTCTGTCCCAGGCTATCTAGAAGTGTTGTCTGAGAGCCTGGAGTGGGCACTTCAGGACTCTGCCTGGTGCCTTATTCTGTTATGGCTAACCTGCTATCCAAGTTCCATGACAAAGTCTTCTTAACCTCTTTACTCTTTACTCTCCTCTCCCCAAATGGAAGGATGGAGTCTCTCCTAGAGCTTTGAGCTGCGCTACCTGGGGTTGGGGAAAGGGTAGTACAAGCATTCTATTGGCTGTCCCAGCTGGTATCTCACTGGGTTGCATGCACACGAAGTCCACTGTCGTTCAGCCCAGCACCGTACCAGCACTTGCCTAAGAATTGCAGTCCTTGTGGCCTAGATTGCCTTTCAAGTTTATTTAGGACCCCAGAAGGCTTTAACCTGTGGTGGTAGGATAGCTGGAATGCAGTTTCTGACTGCTGGGCTGGATGATAGCCCTTTGCCTAGGGCTGGTCTAAATGTTCCCTCCATGGGCACCAGCTGAATTCTGCCCTATATTGCTTTCCACTGTGACAGGGCAGCATCAAGTTTCAATGCAAAGTCTCACAATCACTATGCTGTCTCCCAAGCACATTGATACACTGTGTCCATGCCACGTGGCTGCTGCGGGAAATGTGAGAGGGGTGGTGTTGTCAGTTCAAGACTATCTGTCCTACCCTTTTCAGCGTCTTTCCTTGATAAGAGTTTAAAACAAGGTACTATGTTTACTCACCTGATTTTTGGTTCTTACAGAGTTGCTTTCTTGTGTAGATAGTTCAATTTGTTGTTCCTTCTAGGGGCGTGATTACTAGAGGTTTGTATTTGGCCATCTTGCTCCAATAACCTAAATATGATTTCTGTAAAATTTTTTGCCAGGTCTGATGATGACAGCTTAGTGCCAGCTACTCACAAAGCTGAGGCAGAAGGATTGCATGAGTCTAACATTTTGAGTCCACCGTGGGCAGCATAACGAGATCCCCATCTCTAAAAAATAAAAATAAGTGTTTAAGTAGTTTATGAATTGTCAATAAATGTGAAGTACAGTCAGCCCTCCAGGTCTGTGGGCTCCACATCAAACAACTGTGGATCAAAAATTATATTTTAAAAATTTTATTTATTTATTTATTTTTAGAGACAGGGCCTTTGCTCTGTGTACCAAACTAGAGTACAGTGGTATGAGCATATCTCACTGTAACCTAGAACTTTTGGGCTGAAGTGATCTTCCCACATCAGCCTCCCTAGTAGCTGGGACTAGAGGATGCATCACCACACCCAGCTAATTTTTAAATTTTTTTGTAAAGATGGCATCTTGGTATATTCCCCAGGCTGGTCTTGAACTCCTAGGCTCGAAGTGCTGGGATTAGCTCAAAGTGAGCTACCATACCTGGCTTAAAAGTATTTTTAAAAAATGTATGGTTATGAGTGTACTGAGCATATACAGACTTTTTTTTCCCCTTGCCATTATTCCCTAAACAATATAGTATAACAACTATTTACAGAAGAGTTATATTGTATTAGGTTTTATAAATAATCTGGAGATGATATAAAGTATATGAAAGGATGTGCATAGGTTGATATGCAAATACTACACCATCTTATATAAGGGACTTGAGCATTCATGGATTTTGATATCTGCAAGTGGTCCTGGCACTAATCCTGCACAGATACTGAGGGATGACTGTATCACTCTTAAAAATAATAATAGTAATTATCTTATACTTGGAATGTAATAGATGCTAAATTAGAGTATGTTTCATTACTCAAGAATATCTAATGTTTTTGCTACTAATACTCTTCCTTTGATCTGACCAAACTGGTGAGTATGTGCTTAAGGCAAGGCCAGAAATGGGTTTTCATCCCCTTGTCCATAGTGATCAGTCCAGGTATGCACAGTGATCCAAGCTGTCCTTCCATAAACTTTTCAAAAATTAGAGCTGGTAGAGAAGACTGTTGCTTCTTTCATGAGGGAGTTAACAAGGATGAAAGTCTGGAGCTATTTCTAGATGTGTTACCGTACTGGAGAAAGTTGTGGAAAGAATGAGGCAATGGGATAGCACCAGACATCATGAATAGGATAAAGAGACAACCACAGGCCATCATGGTACTCTGGTCTGTGGATTCTCTCTACATTGAGATGAGCTTTGCCCCAGTCTTTGAGTAGTTTAGCCATTATCAGCTAAGTAATTCCCCGTTTGTTGAAGCAAGTTTGAACTGGATTTTTTTATGAACCCTAACAAAAGCATGGAGGTAGTATAGTATGTATATATGAACACATACTAATTTTTAAAGAAGTAATAGTATATTAAAGGTTTTTGTTAATTGCCCCCCCCGCTTTTTTTTTTTTTTTTAAAGGCAGGGTCTCACTCTGTTACCCAGACTGGAAGGAGTGGCACAATCACCGTTCACTGCAGCCTTGACCTCCTCTGCTCAAGCAGCCCTCCCACCCTAGCCTTTCAGCCTGTGCCTATAGCTAGGACTATAGGCACGTGCCATCATGCCCTGCTAATTTTTTTTTTTTTTTTTTTTTTTTGTAGCAGTAGAGTCTCACTCTGTTGCCCAGGCTGGTCTTGAACTCCCTAGGCTCAAGTGATCCTCCCGCCTCGGCCTCCCAAAGTGCTGGGATTATAGTCATGAGCCACCTTACCTGGCCTTAATTGTTCTCTTAAATTGAACATTTCTGTATCTGTTAAAATGGAAAAACACCATTAATAGTGGTCAATTTTCCTTTGCATTTTTGAGAATTATGTACCTACATTTACTTGCTCTCTTCCTTATTCTTTGCCTTAATTTCTTTATTTTTAAATTTTTATTTATTTATTTTTATTATTTGCTTTAATTTCTGACACAAATATTTCCTTAGCTTACGTTATCCTTTATCTGGGATCCTTTGAAGTACTTTGTTTTCATGGCAAAGAGGGGTGTTTTAGGAAGGAACAAAACAGGCTGGGCACGGTGGCCCATGCCTGTAATCCCAGCACTTTGGGAGGCTGAGGTGGGTGGCTCACGAGGTCAAGAGATTGAGACCATCCAGGCCAATATGGTGAAACCTCACTAAAAATACAAAAGTTAGCTGGGCGTTGTGGCGTGCGCCTGTAGTCTTAGCTACTTGGGAGGCTGAGGCCCGAGAATTGCTTGACCCGGAAGGCAGAGGTTGCAGTGAGCCGAGATTTCGCCACTGTACTCCAACCTGGCAGCAGAGTGAGACTCCATCTCAAAAAAAAAAAAAAGGAAGGATAAAACAAATGATGCATTAAAATGTGGATAGAATAGATAACTATAAAGGCAGATATAGTTTCAGTTATGTCTTACACGTAATTCTACGTGGTAATTTTGAGGAATGCATTATACTATGTGGTGAATTTTCTCGTTATCTTTTTTTAAATGATCAAATTTTTTTTACTTTTGACTCTTTCCAAAAGTCTTTTAACACTGCAAATAGAGTAGAAATGACCATTTTCTAATGTTTTCGTGATTTGTGGTTGTTATTGTCTATTATGGCTTTGGTTTATAATACATTATGTTATATCTGTCCTTCGTTGTTGTTAAAACCCATGCTCTGAATGAAGAGACCCCCCACAAACAGGCTTTGTGTGAGCAACATGGCTGTTTATTCACCCAGCTGCAGGTGGGCTGAGGCTGAAAGGGGCATCAGTGGAGGGCAGTGGGATAGGAGTTGGTTTTATGGGTTTGGGGTGGGCAGTGGAAAATTACAATTTAGGGCGGTTTTTACAAACTGGGAGCAGGTCATAGGTTTGCAAGGTGGGAGGGGTCTTAGGGGGTGGAGTCAGGAGGTTTATCAGGGTTGGTTACAAAGTCCAAGATGGCTTTATCAATTAGGGCGGGAATAAGGAACAATAGAGAATGTCTCAAAGTCAAATAGGCACTGCAGGGGTTGATCATTTCTTCCCCTTTTCATGGTCTTCCAGTTACTTTAGATTTTCCAGCAACTTATCTGGAGTGTCCCTGCAGGTCACTGAGGTTAACATGGCCTCCATGCCACCATCAGTCAGCCTAAAATACCTTACAGTTGTGTGAGTTCTCAGTTTAGCCTTATCTTGGTTTGTTGTTTAATCAGTTTGTAGAATTCCAGCACTTTGGGAGGCCAAGGTGGGTAGATCACTCGAGTCCAGGAATTTGAAACCAGCCTGGCCAACATAGTGAAATCTCATCTCTACTAAAAATACAAAAATTAGCCAGCTTTGGTGGTGCATGCTTGTAATCTCAGCTATTTGGGAGGCTGAGGCAGGAGAATCGCTTGAACCTGAGAGGCAGAGGTTGCAGTGAGCCGAGATCCTACTGTTGCACTCCAGCCTGGCTTACAGAGCAAGACTCCACCAGCAAAACAAAACCAAACAAAACAATAATTTTAGGTAAATAAATTACATTGTTCTAAAGTAAAAACCTATTCTGAATAAAGCTCTTTGGGTGAAAAGTCAAGTACTACTCCAATGAACTGATTTTGCTGACAGCTCTTTTGATGATTCAGAAGCCCTGATTTCTTTCTGCTTTTTTGTGTTTGTTTGTTAGTTGTTGTTGTTGTTATTATGGTTGTTCCTTTGTTTTTATTTTGCATGAGGCTACAACTGTTTAGGCTACCTTTTGCTAGAACCTAACCTTACTGAAGAATCAGAAATGCAGAAAGGGAAAGATTCCTTAGAAATTAATCTTCTATTTTCTTTATTTTACAGATGAGAAAACTGAAACATTGAGAGAGAAGGGAATCTAAGGTCTTGGTTTTTTTTCTTTTTTCTTAGTCCAGAGATCTTGTCAACTGTACCATGAATTTATAGAATTTTATATTTAGAACTAGCAGTATGTTTACTTAATGGAGATTGCACATTCAACTCTCATTGGTAAACAAAATGGAAAAATAGAAAAAAATACCTTGCATTCTTCCCAAGCAGTACCTTTTTAGGCTTCTACACAGTTTTGTTTTATGAACTTCTCCTGAGTGTAAAGGTACTGACTTCATAAAAACAATATCCGTAGAAAATTCTTTAAGGTTTTTGAGATGTCTTTTTACAGCTTTAAGGCACTATAATACATACACTTCTAAATTCTTAGCATTTATTTTATATTTGTTCACTTAGAAGTGTTTGGTAATACAATGTTTTTGGTTTTTGTTTCGCAAATACCTTCAAGAATAGGAATTTATACATAGTATACAACTTATTTGAAATACTGCAGTCATTTGCTTATGACTTTTTGTGAATAAATGACATAGTTTTTCCATTAAAAGGAAACACTTATTTGCCTGTAGCCAGATACAGCACCTAAAAATTAAAGTAGTAGTTTACACAGGTATGAGGAGGTCCAAGAAATGATGGTATTTGAATAGAGGAGAAGTTCTTTATTGAATAAAGCTTCTTATACCTATGTTGTATTGGAAAGAAAAATATTTTATGACATACTGGAAAACTAGCTTCTAACCTTTTTTAAATTTTTTGATGAATAGGTTTAAAACAGAGATGTTTGTCAGTGATATAATGTTTGCCAGTTATATTCCATGTGTCTTGCAGTTTATTTTTAACCATAGCAACAGACATGATGGTGAAATAAATTAGTAGATTACCATTGGCAGCCTAAAATTAGGTAAATGTTCCAACTTTGAAAGGCCAGGGAGTGACTAAAACACTGTTGTTAACCTGCTATATGTTTACAGTTCTACAAAGAATGACATTTATAAATGCTGTTTAACAGGTTAACTTAGAAGCTAAATTGCTCTTTGCCCAATGGACCATAGAGTTTATTCAAATAAAAGCTGTTGATTCAGCACCAAGGATTGATTCACAGAGAATAAAATGCTGAAGGTATACAACCTAAAAGTTTCCCATTTGAACTTCTGTCCTGAGTCAGTATTCTTATTAGGATATGTTTTGCCTGGTCATTTTAAGTGAAATCTGGCATTAGTTTGCTTTCTATTTTGGATGTCTTTTTCTCTACCCCTGTGTTGGATTTGAATTACTGATAAAGAGCTCTGGTTTACCTAGTTTGTGGAAAAGGGGGTAGTGTAGTCTCCAGTCAAATAAGATAGTATATAGAGAGCTAGTTAGTAAGGTAGCCTTATTAAAATGTACTTCTTTTAGAGCTTTGAGGAATCAGAGGAATGAAGTCCTATTTTTCCAATCTCAAAATGGTAGGCAGCAGGATGTATTTCTAATTACTGTTGTTTTGTCCACTGTGACACTTTATTATACAGTTTATTTTTCTTTAGTGGTAGAAAACCATGGAGAAAATTACTAGGTAGAACATCTTACATTAATTTCTTATAGGGAAAATTCAGTACATTTAGTTTTACCTATAGAGATTGATTTTTAGGTTTCAAGATTTTTTTTCTTCCCTCCCCACCTCACCTGGTCTCAGTGTAGTTACTAGAGCTAAAGTTTATTACACATAGATTATTAAAGACTTTTTTGTTTTTAAGTAAGACTTTCTCTTTCCAAAAAATAATATCCTGATAGGATTTGCACTCATTTATTGTTAAATAAACATTTATGATGGGTCCACTATATCAGGCACTGAGATAGGTTCTTATGCTGTCACTCAAGCTGGAGTGCTGTGGCACAATCATGGCTCACTGTAGCGTCAACCTTTTGGGCCCCTACCTTAGCCTCCCGAGTAGCTGGGGACTACATGAGAGAGCTGCTGTGCCTGGCTTAGTTTTCAAAACATTTTATGTAGAGATGGAGTTTCTCCATGTTGCCCATGGTGGGCTCAAACTCCTGAGCTCAAGCAATCCTCCAGCCTCTGCCTCCCAAAGTATTGGGATTACAGGTGTGAGTCACCTTGCCCAACTGCACTGAATTCTTATCTTTAGGAAAATCTGCATCATGGGGGAGCCAAGATGTAAACAAATAACTGTTACACTTTATGGTAAATGCTCCAATAGAATTAACTTGAAGGTATTACAGGAACTCACATCAAGTTCCTTGAATTTGTTCCTCTAGTCAGCATTCTGTTATTGCTTTTGTCTTCTAAATAGTTCTCAAATCTGTTGTGCTTTCCCTTCATTATTCTTTCATTATTGTTCCAGTTAAATATTTTTTTTCTTATACCCACTAGAGTGATTTGTCTTAAACTAAATTTGACCTTGTCACTTACCTTTTTAACACTCATCAAAGACTTTCATATGTGACATAAACTCTTTGTAAGGCCTATAAGGATTTTTCTGGTCTAATTCCAGTTAGCTTTGTAGACTCATTGCCTACTCCTTTCAGCCTTCAACTTTTCTTACCTTCTAACACAGTCTCTCTAACTAAAACTATTCGAAGCCTCCCCAGGCTGTTTTTCACCTTAGTATTTAGACTGCCCACTTATGCTTTTAATTTTGTTGTTGTTGTTGTTGTTAACTAACTCAGGAACAAAAGATGGTCCTTAAAACTCAAAGCTGACATCTTCCCCTCAAGGACATCTTTCATAATCCCCTGGAGACTGGATTAAGTATCTCCTCCTGCCAGTGCTCTTGGGGGAAAGTTGCTTGTGTTCTTTTTGTGGCAATGGTATAGTACTTTTTTTTTTTTCCTGATTTTTTCTCTTTACAGTTTACAGAGTAATGTTGTTGTTACCTAGCATCCTCCAAAGGTTGCCACTGTGTTGCTTGTTTGTTTTTAATTATCATTATGAACTGATGACTTTAAAGATATTTGACCTGTTTCCACCTGTTGGAGTTATTGTCTATAATGATGTCTGTCCTGTTGTCAGACAGATTGTTCTGTCTTAATAGGAGCTTATTTAGGTTGGCTTCTGATTCTTTTTGGCATGACGCTAGTAGTATGTGATAGTATTCCTTGAGGAAAAAATTTGAAATAGAAGCAGTTGTTTCTGCATAAAGACAGGGAATGCTACAGAGAGGTCTTGATCCTCTTGTACCATCCTAGATATAAATATCCTGAGATGGTCCATATAAGCTAAATTTATTCTGCTCCATCTAACAATAATTACTTGGGAACTTCTTACCTTCCCTCCTTCCTTCCTTCCTTCCTTCCTTCCTTCCTTCCTTCCTTCCTCCCTCCCTCCCTCCCTCCCTCCCTCGTTCTTTCTTTCCTTTCCTTTCCTTTCCTTTCCTTTTCCTTTTCCTTTTCCTTTTCCTTTTCCTTTTCCTTTCCTTTTCCTTTCCTTTTCCTTTCCTTTCCTTTTCCTTTCCTTTTCCTTTCCTTTCCTTTCCTTTTTCCTTTTTCCTTTCCTTTCCTTTCCTTTTTCCTTTCCGTTCCTTCTCTCTTTTTTTTTATTTTTTTTATTTTTTTGAGATGGAGTTTCACTCTGTCACCCAGGCTGGAGTGCAGGGACACAATCTTGGCTCACTGCAACCTCCGCCTCCTGGGTTCCAGCAATTCTCTTGTCTCAGCCTCCTAAGTAGCTGGGATTACAGGTGTATGCCACCATGCCCAGCTAATTTTTGTATTTTTAGTAGAGACGGAGTTTCATCACGTTGGTCAGGCTGGTCTCAAACTCCTGACCTTGCGATCTGCCCGTCTTGGCCTCCCAAAGTGCTGGGATTATAGGTGTGTGAGCCATGGCACTGAGCCAATCTCTTTTATATATCAATTTTCTACTTCTGTATTACAGTGTTATTTTGTTTGTTCTGATGCTTATTACAGCCTGACTTGATAATTAATCTCCCTTGCTAATCCATAAGAGTAAGAATCATTATCTTTATATCTCCATTATTTCAGGGTCTTACTATATACTTGGTACTTGGTAAATGTTTACTGCTTTGATAAGGATGCTGTCAGGAGACAGTATTTATATTAAACTTTTATGTTGTTTTTCATTCTTATTTAATTACCTTTGATGTGCCATGCACCAAGCCTGGAACTTATTTCAAGTGACTTGGTTTGAGTTGTCAAATCTGTGAAATAGGCTTTTTATAGTGATTATCTATTACGTTAAGTATTAGGCTGGGTTTGGTGGTTCATGCTTGTCATCCCAGTGCTTTGGGAAGTTGAGGCAGGCAGATCACTTGAGTTCACGAAAGCCTGACAAATATGGTGAAACCCTGTCTCTACTAAATATACAAAAATTAGCCAGGCGTGGTGGTGCACACCTGTAGTCCCAGCTATTCGGGAGGCTGGGGCAGAAGAATCACTTGAACTTAGGAGGCAGAGGTTTCAGTGAGCCAAGATAACACTACCGCACTTCCAGCCTGGATGACAGAGCAAGGCTACATCTCCAAAAAAAAAAAAAAAAAGGTATTAAACGTAATAGTTTATTCTGTATTCACATTTCCTGAAGTGTGCTCTGCATGATGTTAATAAATATTAGGAGAATAAAGGGATTTTATAGTCAAATGAGCTTGGAAAATGTTGAGTGAGATACAGGTAAACAAGTTTTATGATTTCAGAATTTTCCAGTGCAAATAATGTGCAATGTGGCTGTCCAAAAGGCAGACAGAGGAAATATCATTTCATTGATTTAATTTTTTCCCCTGTATATCTGTTGAACATAGTTAGGAAAATACTGGCCTGTGGTTATCAAGTTACATAAAATAGTGTGGTGCAGTGGAAAGGGCATGGAATTGGAAGTCAGAAACTGGGTTTTACTAGGTATAAAACGTGATGTTGCTTAAAGCCTCACTTGTCTCATCAGTTAAAAAAAAAAGTTAATACTGGTCTGTACAGCATAAGATTGCATATGCTTTACAGTGTTCTTGACAAAGATTAGTACTGCTGCACAATCTTATGTAGATAAATGGTTCATTATAAATTTAACAAATGCTGTAAGTGAATATTTGATTTCTTCCTCTGCACAGTTTTCTCTAATTCTACATAGTGAACATTAAAGATACAACTTTTGTAGACCTACCTGTAGTCCTCATAGTAACAATTCTAGGGCCACCTGGAGTCTTAGGTTATAGCAAACCTTTTCTTGGCTAATTGTGATAGAGGTCCAGATTCCTTAGATTCTAATTCTGGGGAATCTGGAGCAGAAGCAATTGATCTTACCTTTTTTTCCATTTTTAGTTTTAACCTGGTTGAGTCCCTTAGAACGTCCTCACACGGGGCACCAACTGTCATGTTCTATGGGCAGACTCAACCAACTGATGGATGAAAAATACACACTTGACACAGGCTTGCCAGTCAGCGTAGCCAGGGTATCTCTGCCAGAGTCAGTAGTGGCCCCCATAAGCCTGAGGCCTTCGCATTTATTTAGTGCAAATTAATGACAAAGGTCTCAAGTAAACACCATTAGAGGGTAATTAACATTGCCAACTCACCCTCCAACCTGCACCCCCCCCCACCCCAGTAGAGATCAGTTATGAGCAGTCATGTGCCTATGGAAGATCAAAGATCAATCTTAGGATCACATGAGTAAACAAGCTATTTAGATAAACTCTTCTACATTTCCTTGTTATCTGCTCTATGTTGTTAGCTCAGGGTGAGAGGATTAGGCTGCCGTCAGCCATAAACCTTTCCCCAAGGCTTTTGCTTAACCTTCTAGCCTTCCAAGAAGGTTTGAGTCTTTCCATAATTTTTCCACTACTGCTGACCCTGTATAAGTAATTGGAAGAAAGCCAAATAAGGTTTCAATAATTAAGATCTGTTTAGTGGTCTTATATTTGATTTGAAATGAATGAGCAGCAGTAATATGTTAGGTATTTTTAAAATAAATAACCAATATGTGTTAATGTCCTTGGCATTTAAATTGCTTTAAACTATGACACAGCTTTTCATGCTATTTGTAGTAAACTATTAGAAATATGCAAACAAGGATGGGGCTGTAGCCTTGCATCATATTTTGTACACATGATTTAGTTAGGGTTATGTTTTAGAATGATAAGCCAGAGTATATTCTATGATGAGTAATAAAAGAAGGCAAATAGGCATATATATTCTTTCCTTGTCACATGCGGCAATGTATAGAAGAAGGAAGCATTAGGTAATATCCAGATGATGTGATGGATAATTATTGAGCTTTTGTATGTCTGTTCCTGTTGTTAGCTCTGTAGGTATTAGCACATATAATCCTTACAATTAACCTATGATTAATAATACTAATAATTTTACATATTATTAAGGCTAAGTTGGACTTCTTAAAGAGTTTTGAATGTTTTTATTTGCTTTTTTTAATAAGCCCTGACAACTTCCCTACTGGCAAGATAGACCACAGAAGGTAGTAGAGGGAGAAGTATACGACATTGGTTAGGGATTAAATGTAACCCAATCCAGACATCTCTTAGTGGTCAGAACCAAGGTAAGTGAACATTGGGTCGTTTTTGTGGGTGGATGTTAATGAAATTACTGGTAAGTAAGAGCATAGCTATGGAGCCAGGTTGTCTGGATTTGAATTTCTATTTTTTGCTACTATTTAGCCTTGTACAACTAAGTTTTCATACCATAAAAATAGGGATAGCAGTAATACCTACTTAATAGTGCTGTGTGAATTAAAAAAGTTAATTCATGGAAGGGGTATCAGCACTTGATAAATAAATGCTAACTACTTACTATTGCATATTGTAATATTGTGACCATTAAAGGCCTCAACTGGCATTTGAGGAGTAGAAAGCAGAGACCTTAGTATCCTTCAGTAACCATGGTTGGATATTCTATCCAAGGTGGGGGTTGGGCAGCTAAGAAGTTCTGATGTATCATAGGAAAAAAATTATCTAATAGTAGATGGCAGTTGATAAGAAATATATGAGAGCTTTCATTTTTATCTCCTAACATTATCTTAGATTGAGTGATAGATGATGTAATAAAGTAAATACTTAATCTACAGCTTGATATAGTAAAACATTTGTGCGATTCTCCTGCACGTGCACTCTTCTGTTTTAGTAGATTGGTGAATCCATGTTTAAGGAATTTACAAAGTTGGCAGAACTTTAAAGCAAGTTGTATTCTTGGGGGCAAATCATGCCTAACACCTTTTATAAAGTAGTTGATGCAGATGAGAGGATATCATAATATATCCATTAATGTTAAGAAACATTTTGTTTTTTCCCCCATTCTACATAAAATGCCTTGGTGGAAATTTCCCAGTCTCCTTGGATGGCATTTAGCCTGTTATATGTGAAAGAAGTAATAAAATCAGACTTTTTGTTTTTTCTTTTGAGACAGGGTCTCACTCTGTTGCCAGACTCAAGTATGGTAGCCTGTACTATCGTAGTTCAATGCAGCCTCCAACTCCTGGGCTCAAGCAACCTTCCTGCCTTAGCCTTGCATGCATCCCCTTGCCTGCCTAATTAAAAAAAAAATTTTTATTTGTACAGAACAGAGTCTTGCTTTGTTGCCCAGGCTGGTCTTGAACTCCTGGCTTCAAGCAGTCCTCCCACCTTAGCCTTCCAAAGTTCTGGGGACTATTGGCATAAGCCATCTTGCCTAGCAAAATTGGACTTTTTCTTACAATCGCGAATACAAAGAAAAAGTTACAGCTATTCTTATTAATCTGATTAATTAAAAACAAATTTCAGCAAGTCAAAAATGGATGTACCTGAAATGAGTAGTATATTTATTTAATTCTCATCTAAGCAAGTAGTTTGAAATGATTTCTGCTACTAAGAATAGCAGTTTCCACAAATTACTGTTATATTGAGAAAAGACAAATCAGATTTATCCTAGGGAGGTAGCATATAAGGGAAAGCCTGTGGGCTTTTATGCTTGCAGATGGAATCCAACTTCTGTGTTTTTTTTTTTGTTGTTTGTTTGTTTGTTTTTTTTAAGATGAGGTTTCACCATGTTGGTCAGGCTGGTCTTGAACTCCCAATCTCAGGCGATCCGCCCGCCTTGGCCTCCAAAGTGCTTGGATTACAGGCATGAGCCACCATGCCCAGCCACTTCTGCGTTTTTTAAAAACTATCTGACCTTGGGCTAACATCCCTGAGGCTCAGTTTCCTCATGTTTAAAAGGGGAGTAATAATGTTGGCTTTTATTTTGACAAAAGTTCTAGCACAGTATCTGAGAAATTTTGAAATAAATATTCCCTTTTATTTTGTCATGAACAATTTGAATTTGTACCACATACAAGTATAGATCCTATTTCTACTTTATTAATCCTAGTGACTTAAAAATCAAGCAGAAAAAAAAAAAGATCTTTGGAATAGAACATCCTGTCTTTGAGTCTGGTTCTGTCATTGGTTGTCTTTTGACTTTGAGCAAGTTATTGAAGGGCTTTACATCTGTTTCATTTTTTTATTTTTAAAATTTTGATTGATATATAATAATTATATGGGATACATGTGATATTTTGATACATACAATGTGTAATGATTAGATCAGGGTGATTAGGATATCCATCACCTCAAACATTTATCATTTCTTTGTGTTGGGAACATTTTAAAACTACTCTTCCAGCTATTTTGAAATATATAATAAATTGTTACCCTACTGTGCTATCAAACACTAGAACTTATGCCCTCTATCTGTGTTTTGCACCCATTAACCAACCTCTCTTTATCCTCCTTACTTCCCAGTCTCCTGTACTACTCTCCACCTCCATGAGATCAACTTTTATAGCTCCCATATATGAGAACATAGCATTATGTGTCTTTCTGTGACTGGCTTATTTCATTTAACATAATGACCTTTGGTTTCATCCATGTTGCTCCAAATGGCAGGACTTCCTTCTTTTATATTGCTGGATCATACGGTAGTTCAATTTTTAGTTTTTAAGGAAACTTCATACTGTTTACCATGGTGGCTGTACTAATTGATATTCTTACCAACAGTGTTTTAGCATTCCTCTTTCTCTACATCTCACCAGCATATATTATTTTTTGGTCTTTTTGATAGTAGCCATTTTAACTAGAGTGAGATGATATCTCATTGGGGTTTTGATTTATATTGATGTTGAGGTTTTTTTTTGTTGTTTTACATAACTGTTGGGCACTTGTATGTCTTTTGAGAAATGTCTCTGGCGATCTTTTGCTCACATGATTGAATTGGATTATTTATTTTTTTGCTGTTGAGTTGTTTGAGTTCCTTATACATTCTGGTTATTAATTCTTTGTTGGATAGATAGTTTATAAATATTTTCTCCCATTCTGCAGATTGTCTTTTCACTCTCTTGTTTTCTTTTCTGTGCAAAAGCTTTTTAGTTTTATATAATTCCATTTGCCTATTTTTGCTTTTGTTGCCTGTGGTTTTGGGGTCTTATCCAAAAATTATTTGCCTATATTGATGTCCTGAAATGTTTCCCCGATGTTTTCTCGTAGCAGTTTTATTGTTCTAGATCTTATTTTTAAATCTTTAAATTTTGATTTTTTTTTTTTTTTTTTTGATGTGTGTTGCATTAGTCATGGTTCTTTAGAGGGACAGAACTAATGGAGTGTGTGTGTGTGTGTGTGTGTGTGTGTGTGTGTAAAGGGGAGCTTAGTAAGTATTAACTCACATGATCACAAGGTCCCACAATAGGCCATCTGCAGGCTGAGAAGCAAGGAGAGCCGGTCCGAGTTCTAAAACCGAAGAACTTGGAATCTGATATTCAAGGGCAGGAAGCATTCAGCATGGGAGAAAGTTCTGTCCCAAGGCTAGCAGGCAAAAAAAATGTGAGAACAGAGACTGGCCTAGCCTCCCAGCCTATATCTTTCTCCCATGCTGAGTGCTTCCTGCCCTTGAACATCGGATTCCAAGTTCTTCAGTTTTGGAACTCAGACTGGCTTTCCTTGCTCCTCATGTTCTAGCCTTGCTGGCAGCTGATTAGATTGTGCCCACCCAGATTAAGGGTGGGTCTGCTTTTCTCAGCCCACTGACTCAAATGTTAATCCTTTTGGGAACACCCTCACAGACACACCCAAGATCAATACTTTGTATCCTTCAATCCAGTCAAGTTGACATTCCGTTATTAAGCATCACAAGTCTACCCCTTGTCAACTTGAACCCATACACATCTCCTGGGATCATACATAATCTTCAAATGAAGACAATAATGTCATAATTACACCTAATATACAACTGTCCTTTGTACAATGAGAAGCACACCAATCCCCATCCCCAGTACTATTATATAAAGTTAACAATACTTAAATGCCATGTGAAGTCAATAAATCTTATGTCACATGATAAAGGAGAAAGGAAATAAAATGAAGATAGTTTATTAATACAAGTTGTATACATGCACAAACGTTTTTAACAAAAGAAGGAGGAAACACGACAGTTAGAATCCTCATTTATGCAGCTGGTCATGTGGCCATAGCTGGTATTGATGACTACTTTCTTCTACTGTCCATTCTGTATTCTTTTGGCTTTCAGCAAGTCGTGGTTTTTTCCCTGGTGGAGTGATCCAAACCCTCATTCCTGAAGGGCCTGGGTCATTTGTAGTCCTGCCTGGATAAGGCTGTTGTAGTTTTCCATTGACCTTGTTCACAGGGCACGGTAATACTAAGAGATGCCCTAATGGATCTCTTGTATTCCTTGCATACTCTTCCTTACCTCCATTGTGGAGTAGTAGACTGATTTCATCTTGATAGTCTGGGTCAATCACTGTAACTCCCTTCTTAGCCTGTTGACTTAAAGGTAGGAGAAGCCCAAAGTGTCCAGTTGATAATCTTAACTTCCAGTTTAATGGAATCATTGTTGTGTCTCCTAGTGGCAGTGTTCCTCCCTCTGGAACTAAGACCTCTAGACCACCGGAATGTAATGTCGCAGGAACAGGAAGCAACAGTTTTGCTAGTGGATCACTAGGGGTGATGGTGAGTTGTGCCAGTTCCACTTCCATCCCTTGATTCCTGAACCCGTGAATCCTGGCTATGGGAGCAACAGTACCGTACATTGGATGCTGATTCAGAGCATACATTTTGCTCCAGCCTTGCAAAGTACTGTCACCTAGTTGCTATTGTAATTGTGACTTCAAAAGACCATTCATTCCACTGTTCTATCAATCCAGCTGCTTCAGGATGATGGGAAACATGGTAAGACCAATAAATTCCATGAGCGTGAGCTCACTACCATACTTCTTTAGCTGTAAAGTGAGTGCCTTGGTCAGAGACAATGCTTTGTGGAATACCATGATGGTGGATAAGGCATTCTATGAGTCCATGATGGTAGTCTTGGCAGAAGCTTGCATGCTGGATACGCAAACCCATATCTGGAGTAAGTGTTTATTCCAGTGAGGACAAACCTCTGCCCTTTCCATGATGGAAGAGGTCCAATATAATCAACCTGCCACCAGATAACTGACTGATCACCCGAGGAATGGTGCCATATTGAGGTCTCAGTGTTGGTCTCTGATGCTGGCAAATTGGGCACTCAGCAATGGCTGTAGCCAGGTCAGCCTTGGTGAGTGGAAGTCCATGTTACTGAGCCCATGTGTATCCTCCATCCTTGCCACCATGGCCACTTTGTTCTTGGGCCCATTGGGCGATGACAGGGGTGGAAAGAGGCTGAGTGGTGTCATCCCATCCACTTTAAATTGATTGTTAAAATCCTCCTCTGCTGAGTGAGCACTCACATGGGATACAAGTACCTTCACAGTTTTGACCGCTTAGAGAGGTCCATCCACATACCTCTTCCCCAGATTTCTTTGTCACTACTTTCCCAATTATGCTTCTTCCAGGTCCTTGACCATCCAGCTAATTCATTGGTCACAGCCCGTGAATCAGTATATAATCGCACATCTGGCCATTTCTCTTTTCATGCAAAGTGCACAATCAGGTGTACTGCTCAAAGTTCTGCCCACTGGTAAGATTTCTCTTCACCACTGTCCTTTAGAGATGTCCTAGAAAGGGCAGTTGTAGTGCTCCAGCTGTTCACTCTCGGTTGTGCTTGCATATTGTGTAGAACCATCTGTGAACCACGCCCCAGTCTTCTCTTCCTCTGTCAGCTGATCATAGGGAACTCCACTTGAGGCCATCAGTGCATGCTGGGAGAGAGAAGGCAGGGTGGCAGGACTGAGGACCATGGGCATTTGAACTACTTCCTCATATAACTTATTGTGCCTTCAGGACCTGTTTGAGCTCAATCACGTGTATACCACTTCCATTTGATGATGGAATGCTGCTGTGCATGACCTCCTTTATAGCTTGATGGGTTATAAGGTACCTAGTTCATGATAGGCAGTTCAGGTTGCATGGTGACCTGATGACCCATAGTCAAATGTTCAGTTTCTACCAAAGCCCAGTAACAGGCCAAGAGCTTTCTCTCAGAAGGAGAATAGTTATCTGGAGAAGATGGCAGGGGCTTGCTCCAAAATCTTAGAGGCCTCCGCTGTGATTCACCTATGGGGACCTGCCAAAGGCTCCAAACAACATCCCTATCTGCCACTGACACCTCAAGCATTACTGGATTGGCTGGGTCATATGGCCCAGGTGGCAGAGCAGCTTGCATAGAGCCTGGACCTGTTGCAGAGCCTTCTCCTATTCTGGACCCCACTCAAAACTGGCAGCCTTTTAGGTCATGGTTACCTTTTAGGTAAATGGGTTGGAGTAACACATTCAAATGAGGAATGTGTTGCCTCCAAAATCCAAATAGGCCTACTAGGTGATGGGCCTCTTTCTTTTTTGTAGGAGTGGCCAAATGCAGCAACTTACCCTTCACCTTAGAAGAAATCTCAACAGGCCCCACAACACTGGACCCCTAGAAATTTTACTGAGTTAGAAGGTCCCTGAATTTAGTCAGATTTATTTCCTATCCTCTGTCACACAAATGCTTAACCAATAAGTCCAGTATGTTTGCTACTTCTTGCTCACTGGATCCAATCAGAATAATGTCATCAATGTAATGGACCAGTGTGATATCTTGCAAAAGTAAAAAGTGATCAGGATGTCTGAATAATATTATGACACAAAGCTGAAGAGTTGATATACCCTTGAGGTAGGACAGTAAATTGCTTGTTGGCCTTGCTAGCTGAAGGCAGATTTCTTCTGGTGGTGGTTATGGACAGGAATGAAGAAAAAGGCATTTGCCAAGTCAATGGCTGCATACCAGGTACCAGGAGATGTGTTAATTTGCCCAAACAATGAAACTGCATCTGGTACAGCAGCTGCAGTTGGAGTCACCTCTTGGTTAAGCTTATGATAATCCACTGTCATTCTCCAAGATCCATGTTTCTTCTGCACAGGCCAATTGGAAGAGTTGAACGGGGATGTGATGGGAATCACCACCCCTGTGTCTTTCAAGTCCTCAGTGGTGGCACTAATCTCTGCAGTCCCTCCAGGGATGCAATATTGGTTTTGATTTACAGTTTTTCTAGGGAGAGGCAGCTCTAATGGCTTTCATTTTGCCTTTGCCACGATAATAGCCCTCACACTATGGGAGTTCTGCCAGCTGCTAAGTATGTCCATGCCAATTATGTATTCTGGCACTGGGGAAATGACCATAGGATGAGTCTGAGGACCCACTGGATCCACTATAAGTCAGACCTGAGCTAAAACTCCATTAATTACCTGACCTCCATAAGTCCTTACTTTAACAATGATGTTTTGGGTCCCCCCAAATCACTGTCAGCTCAGAGCCAGGATCCAGTAGTCCCTGAAATGTCTGATCATTTCCCTTTCCCCAATGCACAGTTACCCTGGTAAAAGACCAGAGGTCTCCTTGGGGAAGGATGGGAGAAAGATTCACTGCATAAATTGTTGATAGTGTAGTGGGGCCCTTCCTTAAGGGGACCTAGTCTGCCCTTTATTCAAGGGATTCTGGGTCTGTAAACTGGCTCAAGTCTGGAAATTGATTGAGGGGCCGTGATTCTCTGTTTTTATAATTCAAATTAGTCTTTCATGCATTTGACCTAGAAATTTCCTGCTTGCATAAATTAAGTAAAAATGCTGTAGGCTTCCTATCAGTTTTACTCCTAGGAGCACTGATTAACTAGCCAGTGCCAGAACTCTACAAAAGTCAGACTATTCTGATTGCCACTTTGCCTCTGCTGGCTATTACAGTAGCTACAACCACCTTGCCTTTGATGATTGTCACCACTTGGCTCCTGCCACCTCGGGATCGAGTTATTCCCATTGTAATTTAAATTTTGTAGTTGAGTGACTCCCGTTCCCACTGTTAGATCTGACATACAGAGAAGAACAATTACAGAGCTCTTCAAAGATGGAGGTGCTGCCCTCACAAATCTATTTCACAAGGCATTGGTCAAGGGTATATCTTCTGGACCCTCCAGCTGGGATCAGTAGGTCTAAAGTGACTAATCTACTCCACTATCTCAATCTCGGTAAGCCTTTAGATCCCTTCCTCTACATTAAACCAAGGGAGATCAGACATTTCTAGCTCACTCAGAGTGGGCCATCTTTTAATCCATATTTCAGCTAACCAAGCAAATAAACTATCAGAACCTTTTTTTTTAACTCCCTGAGCTGCAAAAATGCAAAGTCCCTACTTAGTGGGCCAAAATCAATAAATTCAGCCTGATCCAACTCTATGTTCCGTCTGTCATTGTCTCACACCCTTTATATCCATTCCCATGCCTGTTCGGCAGATTTCTGTTTATATGAATTGGAAAACTTAAGCAATTCTTTTTGAGTTTTGCATATCTCCTCATGGGTCACATTTCTCAACCTCGTCTCTAGGGGCCCGCTGGGACTTTAGTTACCAGTCTAGAAGCAAACAGTGGTGTTGCGGGTGGCTTCTGAGGAGAATCAGTGTTATCTTGCCTCACAACTGCCTCAGGCAGCACAAGGTTTGTCTCCTCAGACAAAGGTGGAAGGGCTGATGGCAGCATGGGTCGGGGAGGGGATGTTGCCACTATTGGGGATGGGGAAGCTGTTTCTTCTGGCAAAAAATTTTCATCAGAATTTACAAACTCAGTGTCCTCAGCCTCATCAGGGTCCTCCCACACATCCCCATTCCAAGTTGCAGGGTCTCATTCTTTTCTAATCAGTGCCCCCACTTTAACAGTAGACACCTGGCCAGGCTATGCATGCACCTTTTGTTGTGGGTCAGCCACTCAAATGATAAGAGCTTGTGTCTGTTTTTCCATAATTTCAGCTATATCTCTAGAGGAGATGAAACTCTCACCTAAGGCAATCTTACCAGATTTGAGGCTCAATATCTGCATCTGAAGCCAGGAGATAGAATCCCTGAGTTCATTTTATTTCATCACTTTGTCCACTGAACTTAGAAGCAACCAGCCAGTTTCATTACCAGCTTCATTGTGTTCCTTGGTTCTCCACATATGGTCAAAGGTATTATGTATTGAGTCACTAAACTCCTTGCCTCTCACGTGTGATGAATAAGGAGTGTCAAATGCATTTATTGTGCGTAACTCTCTAAACAGTTCATGCCAAGGACTAACAGTATTCTCCATACTATAGAAGTAGAATCCTTAGCATTTTGAGGTCTAATCATATTAAACAGCCAACTCCAGAAACCCCAAAACCAGTGAAAGAACTCCATCCTTAATATTCTATTCCTCTAGAACCACTGTTGGTACCAACATTTGTATTAGGGTTCTTTAGAGGGACAGAACTAATGGAATAGGGGTGTGTGTGTGTGTGTGTGTGTGTGTGTGTGTGTGTATGTGTATGTGTGTATATATATAAAGAGGAGTTTATTAAAGTATTAACTCACATAGTCACATGATCACAAGGTCCCACAATAGGCTGTCTTCAGGCTGAGGAGCAAGGAAAGCCGGTCTGAGTTCCAAAACTGAAGAACTTGGAGTCTGATGTTTGAGAGCAGGAAGCATCCAGCACAGAGAAAGATATAGGCTCAGAGGCCAGGCCAGTCTCTTTTCACATATTTTTGACTGCCTATATTCTAGCCTTGCTGGCAGCTGATTAGATTGGCCCGCCCAGATTAAGGGTGGGTCTGCTTTTCCCAGCCCACTGACTCAAATATTAACCTCCTTTGGCAACACCCTCACAGACACACCCAAGACCAATACTTTGTATCCTTCAATCCAGGCAAGTTGACACATATTTTAGTCATTACAGGTGTTGTAAAATATAGGGGTCTAGTTATTCTTCTGTATGTGGTTATCTAGTTTTCCCAGCACCATTTACTATAGAGATTGTCTTGTCCCCAGTGAATGTTCTTAGTGCGTTTGTCAAAAATCAGATGGTTGTAAACATGTGGATTTATTTCAGAGCCTTCTATTCTGTTCCATTGGTCTCTGTGTCTATTTTATGCCAGGGCCGTGGTCTTTTGGTTACTATAGGTTTGTAATATATTTTGAAATCAGGTGGTGTGCTGCCTTCAGCTTTGGTCTTTTTGCTTTCAGTTGCCTTTGGCTATTCTTTTTCTGGTATTATGTGGTGCCGTGTGAATTGTAGGATTGTTTTTTTCTATTTCTGTGTTGGGGTTGCATTGACTCTGTAGATTATCTTTGGTAGTATCGTCATTTTCACAGTATTCTTCTAGTCCGTGAGTGTGGGATATCTTTTAATTTTTTTGTGAACTCTGATTTCTTTTATCAGTGTTTTGTAGTTTTCTTACATAGATCTTTCACCATCCTGGTTAGATTTATTCCTAGGTTTTTTCTTTTTTTAAAAAAAGCAGTTTAATTAAAAAATAAATTATTCCACCCCCCCCGTGTGTGTGTGTGTGTGTGTGTGTGTGTGTGTTTAAAGAAAACAGTCATTTTCTTTAAAATTGGAATAACTCTGTCTACTTCCAGGATTGTTATAAGGATTAAACGACATTGCTTAAGTAAAGTAGTTGGTCCAGAGCCTCCTATATCATGGTTGTTACACTTGTTGACTAATAATATCAGGTCACACTTATTGAACACTTCATGTGTGTCACACAGTATCTGAAATTACTTTACATACATTTCATCATCACAAAAGCCCAAAATAGGAATAACTCTATTTGTAGTATATTTTGAAATCAGGTGGTGTACTGCCTTCAGCTTTGTTCTTTTTGCCTTAATAGATAGATATTAAATAGATATTACTGCCATCATCCTGATTTTATAAGTGAGGCAACTGTGGTTTAGAGAAGTCTAGTAGTTTTCTTAAGGTCACACAGTGCCTGTGTGCTTGAGCCAGAATTCAAATCTAGTTGGTCTGGGCCACAGTATCTCCACTCCTTACTTATGGTGATTCCTCTCCCTACTTTACAACCAAATCTAGCCTGTTTCTTTTATTTTTCTCTTACCTTTGGGTTCTTAGGTGTTTGAGAGTAGTGGCATTAAATTTGTCCTCTGTGTTTCATTCCCTCCCTGTGCTGCCACCAAGGAGCAGCAAATGCTCAGTAAATGGTAGCAGCAGTTACTGATTATAAATACAACTATCACTTTAACTTAAGTGTTTTTAGTCTATTAGAAGTCTTGTACATTTACTGACTAGGTTGATTTTGGTCAATGTTATTTAACCGAGTAAATACAATTTTTATAAATGCATGTTTGGCCAAGAGAATTATGACCAGTGTTGATTAATGTCTTAGATTAGGTGGGAAGATGAAGTTCATGTTTTTCAGAGTTTTTTCTCTTTTAAATTTGATATATAAAATATGAACAACATTTTGTTAGTGGTAAAATGAAGAGAATGTTTATATCCCATCTTTCACTGTGTTTGTTTGATTTAGAAGCTAAAGAATTCAGCTGGGCTTGATGGCTCACATCTGTAATCCCAGCACTTTGGGAGGCCAAAGAGGGAGGATCACTTAAGCCCAGGATTTCAAGACCAGCCTTGGCAACAAAGTGAGACCCTGTCTATATCAAATAAATAAATACATAAATAAATAGTCCAGACATGGATTGATTTATTTGAATTATTTTCCCATGATTAATGGAAGTCAGTAATGATTTTTTTTTTTTTTTTTGAGATGGAGTCTCGCTCTGTCACCCAGGCTGGAGTGCAGTGGCACAATCTCAGCTCACTGCAACCTCTGCCTCCTAGTTTTGTTTTGTTTTGTTTTGAGATGGAGTCTTGCTTTGTCACCCAGGCTGGGTGCAGTGGCACAGTCTTGGCTCACCGCAACCTCTGCCTTCTAGTTTCAAGCGATTCTTCTGCCTCAGCCTCCCAGGTAGCTGGAATTACAGACACATGTCACCATGCCTGGCTAATTTTTATATTTTTAGTAGAGACAAAGTTTCACCGTGTTGGTCAGGCTGGTCTCAAACCCCTGACCTCGTGAGCTACCCGCCTTGGCCTCCCACAGTGCTGGGGTTACAGGTGTGAGCCACTGTGAGAGGCCAATAATGATCTTTTCTTTCCTCATTAGCAGGGTCTTCACAATTCATCCAAGGTTAGGTTAAGTAGAAAAGCAGAAGTTAAATTATCTTTGCTAAGATGACTTTTTGGGAAAGGTTATTAATTACATACAGTAGTAGCTTGATTAATAAATCCACCCAGAACATACTGTCACATACCAGCAAGTTGGAAAATAAACAGCCTTCATAAATTATGCAGAATGGCATTCATTTGCATTAACAGCAATGTTCTCATTAAATTTGGGCCAGGAAAAAACACCACGGTGTTCTGCTTCTACTTTTTACCACATGTGTAAACTGTGCCAGCATCAGCCAGCTAAGGCATGGGAAGAAAAGTAAAGCAAGACTGTGTGGGGCTCCTCAGCAGCAGAATTTCTAGAAACTTACAGATTTCACTACATGTGTAAATGGTGCCAACATTGGCCAGCTAAGACATGGAAAGGAAAGGAAACCAAGGCTGTGGAGGGCCCTCAGCAGCAGAATTTCTAGAAACTTCTCTCTTGGGATCTGTAGTTAACATTAATTTTATTCCTCTGTATTAGCCATCTGTCTCTATGTTTCTCCTATTCATGTGATGTCTGCAATGGAGAAAAAAATCTGATTGGCTCCACTTGAGTTATATGTCTGGCTTTGGATCACGGTTGTGGGGAAGAGGATGTGCAGGATCAAGTAACACATGTGGAGATTGGGAGTCCATCTCAGAGTATAGCAAGACTTCAATACTTTATGCTTAGTAATGTAATTTCCCATTGAGGTAATCTTGCCTACTGCCTGGAAAAACTAATGCACTTAGAGCAGCAGGTTTTTGCAGCAAAGAGTTGAGAAATTGCAGGGCCAGCCAAACAGAACAAGAAAGTTTATTATTATTCAAATTGGTCTCTGAAATTTTGGAGACAGGGTTTTTTTGTTTTTGTTTTTGTTTTTGTTTTTGGATAATTTGGCAAGCAGGGGGCTAGGGAATAGGAAGTGCCGACTGGTTGGATCAGGAGTGAAATCATAGGGGGTTAAAGCAGTCTTCTTGCACTGTCAGTCCCTGGGTGGGATTACAAGACCAGTTGAGCCATTTTATGGGTCTGGGTTGTGCCAGCTGGTTCATCAGAATTCAGGGTCTGAAAAATACCTCAGACACCAATCTTAGGTTTTATGATAGTGATATTATCTGTAGGAGCAATTGAGAAGGTTATGAATCTTGTGACCTCTGGCTACATGACTCCTGAGCCATAATTTCTAGTCTTGTGGCTAATTTGTTAGTTTTACAAAGGTGATTCAAAGGAGGGGGTAGTTTTGGGAAGGGCTGTTATCATCCTTCCTTTAAAGTATAAACTACATTCCTCTCAAAGTTAGCTTGGCTACTCCCAGGAGTGAAGCACAGTTTGGAGGTTAGAAACAAGATGGAGTCAGCTATGTCAGATTTCTCTTACTGTCATAATTTTGCAAAGCAATTTCAGTGATTGGTTTACTGATTTTACTTAAGTGTAAGTGAGAGATGGGCATTGAATCAATTAGATGTGTGTTTTTAATTTCTAAGTTAAATACTTAGTTCTTTAAGTTTTAAAATGATGGCTTGGCATTTGAGGGTTATTGAGGGATCCCTGAAGTGACACTATTTCTACATACATAGATCTGTCTAGCTCTAATTAGCTAGATGTATCTATCTAGTTCACCTGGCCAAAAGGCCTCTTTTCAAACCTGCTTTTTATTCCATGATGTCATGGTTAATAGTAGCAGTGCAGTCCCACTTACTTAAGCCAGAAACTGTCACCTCTTTTTCTTTCTCATGGATCCATATCCAGTGAGTTTCCTATTCTTGCACATTTTATCTTACAAACATTGGTCCTTTCAGACCATCTCTCAGTGGTATGCAGTAGTATTTACTTGATTCTGCTTTGAATTATGACTTTTTGAATATTTTTTTCTTTGGATTTATAACTTCTTAGAGGCAGATTCTACTGTAATCATAGTGTTACTAGCATTGAGGGTTAATCTTTTTAATCTCTTTTGAGGACTAAAGGGGAGGAGTGGGGAAGAGTCAGATGAGACAGTCCATGACTGCTGCTGACCAACCTTTCCTGAAGGCTGCAGAGGCCAAAAGAACTGGTGATGGCCTTCTCTCCTTGGCTTTTTGCAGAACTTGGAATTCTCCCAGCTCTACCGCAAAGCTGTTTACCAGGTTCCCTTTCTTCCATTCCCTCCCTTTCCTGTATGAACCAGTTAAATTATTTCCATCACCACCTAATGCAATTTAAGTTACTCTTCAGCCACAAAGATGGAATATTTTTGTTTCCCTGGGTAATTGGCATATTTTAGCATCTTGGCTCTTTAACTCTTTTATTCCCCCAATGTCCAAGAATGGATAGACCAATCTATTATCTATCATCTATCTGCCCTTTTATACTACTAATATTTCTGATAGTTTTGTTGTTAAAATATCTCTTCAACTGAAAGTTTCTGTTGTGTATCTTATAGGAAAAGCCAAATTTATTTTAATAAATTGATTTTGAGCAGTGGTAGTTGCTTTCTTAATAACTTTTCCCCTTCTACTCACAGTACTTTTCCATAAGAAATGTATTCAAAAGCACCTAGCCTAGCACCTAACACTTGATTGTTAGTTGAGGGTATTAGCTTCCTTTTCCTCTTGATTTTTTAAATATTGGTTTTTATTATAATTGTTAAAGTGATACATATTTATCATAGGAAAAGTGGGAAATGCAGGTAAAGTGTAATAAAAGTTAAAATCACACAGTGCTCTACTGTTGACATTGTGACTTTTCCCCAACAAAATTAGCATTATATTTTATTTTTATTTTCCTGTTTTCATGTAACATTACTAAAAGTATGTTCTCACATTACTAAATATCAATTAAAAACATAATTTTATGACTATAACATTTTACTCTATGAGTATGCCATAATATATTTATTAAGCCATTCCCCTATTTACAAATAGCATTCGTAACTTGTCAAACTAATCTCTTATTTCTTTATTAGCTTTTTAGAGATAGAGATTTCTCAGTACATAGGAATATTTTCAGGCTTTTGAGACATCAGTCCCCACATATAGAATCATTCTCCCATCTTAGCTGCAGTCCTATCCTGTATGTGGAGACCCTCTTCATCTCTGTCAAGATATTTATTCTAGATCTTCTTTGTCTTTTTTGGGCTCCAGTATCTCACACCAAGGTATCCTACAAGTGGATATCCTCCTTATCCTGCTTGAGCTTCTGTGCTCTGTGCTGGGTCACCCCCACATGTCGTCATCCATTTCGCCCTGCTTAGGCTCTGACTGTCCTTACCCCACAAAGTCCTCCTTCACATCCTGCTTGGACTGTTAGCCCATGCCTGCCCACACCCATGCGTCAGGCTCTCTCCATTGTAGCTTTGGCACCCTGCTTTAGGCCCCCATGATTCTGCCTCATCTAACGGCTTTAGTGCTAAATTGTTAAGGAGAAAAAAAGAGAAAGGAAGCTATAAAGATTAAATGAGGAAACTTGCAAGTGCATAGCATCATGCCTGGTGTACTGTAGGTATTTGGTGGTAGAGTATGTGTGGGTATTTAAAAATTCCACTCCTGATCCTGGACTGTTGAACCTTGGTGGTAAAAGGAAAAATATAAACATAACCTACTTGACTGCTTCTAATACCAACTCGGCTGTATATGGTCTATCTGGTAGATAGACATAATCACTCTCTAATCACTCTCTCTAGTGGATGATATATTCTGTCTCCCCAGGTGGTTGTTTTTTACCTTTTTTATTGTCCTCATTCCCAAACTCCACAGCTTCCAAATCTCATCTGATGACTGCCTGCTATGTAAATGAGATCAAGATTACTGACATTAATGTAATTAATGTGATTACTGCCATAACCACTTCAAAATATTTTAGTATTTTTAGCTCTCCTGACTTTACCCTCTTTCTTGAAACTCTTCCCTTGTTTAGCTTTTATTAGTATATTGTCCCAGTCCTCTTCCTACCTGATTAATTTTTCTAAGTCTTATTACCTGCTTTTGATTCTTCTCCCCTCCATATATATGTTTATCCTTCTTAATATTTTATTATTGGTCTTCTTAAGTTATTCAATTTCCTTAGGTGATCAAATTGACCACATAACATCCAAACACCCAGTTGATGCTGTCGAGGTCCAAATTTTGTATCTTACCAACTCTGCTGATTGCTAGCCATAACTCCTGGCTGTCTTATGGTTCCAATGGCTGTTTTTCTTTCTTCTTTCTTTTTTTGTAGAGACAGGCTTTTGCCATGTTGCCCAGGTTGGTCTTGAACTCCTAGACTCAAGCAGTCTGCCCATCTCAGCCTCCCAAAGTCCTGGGATTATAGCTGTGAGCCACTGCCCCCAGCCGAATGGGCTTTTTTCAAACCTGCTTTTATTCCAGGATGTCATGGTTAATAATAGTAGTGCAGTCCCAGCCACTTAAGCCAGAAACTGTCATCTTTATTTCTTATGCATCCATATCAAGAGAGTTTTCTATTCTTGTACCTTTTATCTTAACAAACATTGATCCTTTCAGACCATCTTTCAGCAGTATGCAATAGTACTTAGTTGATTCTACTTTGAATTATGACTCTTTGAATATTTTTTTCTTTGGATTTATAACTTCTGAGAGACAGATTCTACCCTAATCATTTCTATTCATTGAAATAAAGAATACCTTCAAGACTTTTTTCTAAACTGGAGTCCGTTTTACTTTGTGATTAGCTGGCTTTCGTAGGCAATAGGAGCTTGATTGGGATTCATGATTTGATTATAAGTATATGGTCTGTAATATACTTTTTTTGGGATTAATGCAGGGAATGGTGTCATTTTAGATGATGTTGGGAAGATTTTAAGTAGCTTTCACTGTAATTATTCATCATGAATGGAATCTTTGATAATTAGATAGATTTCGGTATCTGCAGATGAGAATATGTTTTTAAATTTTGGTGTTTTGATCCAAATGGCTAGCTAGATGTATACATTGACTGAATTCTAGAAATCTGTTTTCTTCCTTGAAAAGCTCTATTGTCCCCCAACCAAAAGATTTCAAATCTTAAAAAAAAGAATTTTAATTATTTTTAAATTTTCCTTCTACTCAAGTAGCCTTCCTTTTTTTTTTAGTAACACTTATTTTTATTATATTCCGATAATCATTGATAGCAAAATAAATAAGTGATGGTTAAAGCAAAGAGAGTAGTTGCAAAGCAAACTCTGTGCTTATAGTCAATAATATTTATTCCATGATTTAGACTTATTTTCCCAATTAGGATATAAGTTTGTATACTTACCCATTTAAGGTCCTCCCGAAATAACACTAGAATTATATGGGAATATTTTTAATGATTGGGTTAAAGGTCTTCTATGGTTTGGCCTCTCATGTATTTTTAGAGTTTTTAAAAAAGATTGATTCAGAAAAGTTAGAGATTTGGTAGAATAATTTGGTGGTTGTTATGCATTTGAAAAAGCTGCTAGCTTTGGACATTTTCTCAGACCACACTTTTTTGTGTGACATCATCATTCATAGTTTATACTGTGTAATTAAATAATTTGGCTTCCTCATTTGATCCTCATCATTAAAATCACCTGAGTGGCTTATAAAAACTGACTTCTTTAGGGGTATGTGTGCACGTTTGCACATTGAACATGTTTGAACATGTTCAAACATTGAACAATAGGTAGATTAAAACAGGATATTGTTAAAAAAAATGATGGAATAGGGTAGCACATTAAGTAGTAGTGAGAATAGCAGGTTAGAAATAAGGCCTATTAGGAGCAGTTACAGGATTCAGAGATCTTTCTAGGTGGTTTAAGAGACAAATTTGTTTGAGAAGTAGTAGTTATGAGCAAAAACAGTGAAAACCTATTTGATATTCAGAGGGTTGATTACTTTTGAATTAAAAGTATTAAAGAATGTAAAAATAATTAGTTTCTACTATTTCTGAATAAGATTTATCTGAAGGTTATTCATCATTCTAATGATTTTAACTGGCCTAGATGTCTCTTCTATATTTTTTGCAATATGAAGAGAAATACTGAGAATAATTGTCGAATGTTCATCATGACAACATAATTTTGGGGATTAGAGTTACAATTTTCTTTCATTGGTGATTAGCGTTTCATTCTCACATTCACTATTTTGTTCAGTAACTTAACTTTGTTATATCATTTAGCCCCTCAGTTTTCTTCTCTTTTTTTTTTTTTATCAAATTTATAGGTAGATTATTATGGCAATGCAAACCATATTTGTTAGGTATCTTGGCAAATGTGATCTTGTCAACAAAATGATTTTGTTGACAGCTCCACTTCTATAAACTGTAAGCAGTTATCTAAAGCATTACATTGACAATTAGGAAAAAGACTTTTATCTACACACCCTGTTTTGGCTTTCTTCTTGATGCTTTCTGCCTACACTTTTCCAACTACCTTATTGCTTCTATCTGATTTTATAGTAGCATTGAATCCTTTGTATTTCCATACTGAAGCATTAAAAAAACCTCTGTAGCCATCCAAATCATTAGTGAGCATAAATATTGTCATAATTAAATATAGTTCAGCTGTAGCAATTTAAAAGTGAGATAACTAAGGCCTAGAGAGATTAATATTTGCCACGAAAGGAAAGAACTAATATTTTTACAGTGCAACTATATACCAGACTATCTTTTTACATTTCAGTTCTATGAAATGTGTTGTATTATCCCTATTATACAGAGGTTCAGAGGTCAAGTAACTTGCCCATGTCCATGAGGCTGTAGTTATGGTGGAGGTAGGATATAAATCCAGGTCTCTTAAAACAGTCCGGGGTCTTTTCCACTTGTATGAGCAAATTTAAATGCTGGGGAAAACAAAGTGTTAAAAACCAACATTCCAAATATGACAAAGTGTATTTTCTTTTCCTTTTTTCTTTGCGAACTTGTCATCTTAAAATTTAAAAAGAAAATTTTCAATAGCTTTTTGGGCACAAGTGGTTTTTGGTTACATGGATGAATTTGTCTAGTGTGAAGTCTGAGATTTTAGTGCACCTGTTACCTGAGTACTGTACATTGTACTCAATATGTAGTTTTTTATCCCTTATCCCCCACTTCCTACCCTTCCCCTTCTGAGTTTCCATAGTCCATTATATCACTCTCTTTGCCTTTGTGTAATTTGTGAGCTTAGCTCCCGCTTATAAGTGAGAACTTACGGTATTTGATTTTCCATTCCTGAGTTGACAAAGTGTATTTTCTGACTGATAACATATATTTTTGTAAAAGGACTAAAAAAATTTACCTTTGGTTGTACAGCTATTAAATCACTATTAAAATATGGAATGTTGCCTGGGTGCAGGTGGCTCATGCTTCTAATTCCAGCACTCTGGGAGGCTGAGGCAGGCAGATCACTTGAGGCCAGGAGTTCGAGACCAGCCTGACCAACATGGTGGAAACCCGTCTCTACCAAAAATATTAAAAAATTAGCCGAGTGTGATGGTGGGCACCTGTAATCCCAGCTACTCAGGAGGCTGAGGCAGGAGAATCGCTTGAACTCGGGAGGCGGAGGTTGCAGTGAGCTGAGATCGTGCCACGGCACTCCAGCCTGGGCCACAGAATGAGTCTTTGTCTCTAAATTAATAAATAAACAAATAAAATATGGGATCCATGGGATGTTAGCATTAGGTATAAAAACAACATAACCTTTGCCTATTAGCATTTTATGGTTGATGATGCATGTACCAAAAATGTCACAGAAAAAGTAATATTTTTAAAATATCAGTTTAGAAATGGAAAGAATCACCAAGGGCTTGTGCATCTCCATTTATTTATTTATTTAGAGGTTATCTCAAGATTTTGTTGTTGTTGTTACCTACGCTGGAGTGCAGTGGTACGATCATAGCTCACTGTAGCCTCAAACTCCTAGGCCCAATAAATCCTCGCACCTCAGCCTCCCAAGTAGTTAGGACTACAGATGCATGCCATTGTACCTTGTAAATTTTTAATTTTTAAAATAGAGGTGGAGTCTCACTGTGTTGTCCAGGCTGGTCTTGAACTCCTGGTTTCAAGTGATCCTCCTGCCTTTGCTTCGCAAGGTGCTGCTATTACAGGCATAAGCTAGCAAGCCCAGCCCTATCTCAAGAGATTCTTTACTCTCTTGCCTTCAGGGTATTATTGTTATACTTCTTTAAATTTTATTTTTGACATGGAGTCTTGCTCTGTCACCCAGGCTGGAGTGCAGTGGTGTGATCTTGGCTCACTGCAACCTCTGCCTCCCAGGTTCAAGTGATTCTCCTGCCTCAGCCTCCCAAGTAGCTGAGACTACAGGTGCCCACCACCACACCCAGCTAATTTTTGTGTTTTTAGTAGAGACAGGGTTTTACTGTGTTGGCCAGGCTAGTCTCAAACTCCTGACCTCAGGTGATCCACCTGCCTTGGCCTCCCAAAGTGCTAGGATTACAGGTATGAGCCACTGTGCCTAGTCTTATTGTTAATACTTTTAACAGATACTTTTGCTAACAAAGTTAGACAACATTTATCCTGGCACATGATTGGCCTCTGCTGTTTGTTGCATGGTGTTCATCTAGGAAGAAATCTGGGCTCTGTGTTAGCTTTTTGTATGGCGTTTGGTGTTTATGAAAATTAATAGCTTGCTTTTCAGCGTTTCTTAAATGAGATTCAGAAAAAAGAAACTAAACATGGTGGTAGGAAAATTAGGGCTTTGACATACAGTGTTATGATGTATCTGCTTATTAGTTAAGAAAACTAGGTGCTTTAAATATGTTTGCAAATCTGGGCCTCCTTTGCCTTGTTTTTTATTTGTGAACTCTTAATCTTTTATCTAAGCACTTAATGTAATTAAACTATTGATAACTACCTTTTTGAAGCAAAGATACCTTGTCTTTAGCCTCTTGATACCTGAGCCACTGGTGTTCTGAATGTGATAACCTAGAGGTAATTAGATAGCCTAAGAGTAGCTTTTCAAATTGTTTTTCAAAGATACTTGTTTCTAAAATTCCTAAGTGATACATGTTTCTTGTTTCACCATCTAATTATCTAGGTTTTAACATTTGTACTTTTGATACCATCATATTCATTACAAAATTTTTTTCATGGGAGCCAGAGTTGATGTTGGCAGATACCTAGACAAAGGCAATCTTTTTCTCTACCTACCAATCCTCCCGGTTCTTTACCCTTTTCTTTTCTTCCCAGTTTTCCCTTCCTCCATTTCTCCCTTTTCTCTCTTCTTCCCCTTTCCCATTTTGTTTGTATCAGTGTATAGAAATGTATAAAATTAAAATAATGGTAGGAAGAGGTAGATGATTTCTCTGTAAAGTTACTATTCAGTGATAGTCACTTTACTAGTTACTGTGGAACATAATAGTTTCTAAGACAACTAGTTCAAATTACTTTGGAGTCCAATACACCTGGGTTAGTATCCTGGCTTATAAAATTAGTGAGATGGGCGGGGGAGGAAGTAATACAGTGGCTGGGCGCAGTGGTTCACGCCTGTAATCCCAGCACTTTGGGAGGCCGAGGTGAGTGGATTGCTTGAGCCCAAGAGTTAAAGGCCACATAGGGAGCAACATAAGGAGTCCTCATCTCTACAAAACATAAATTAGTTGAGCAGGGTGGGGTGCACCTGTGGTCCCAGGTACTCAGGAGCCTGGGAGGTCAAGGTTGCAGTGAGCCAAGATCGAGCTACTACACTCCGTTCTGGGCGACAGAATGAGATTCTGTCTTAAAAAAAAGAAAAAAATGTGATATAGTAACAGTGAATATAAGGCAGAAAGGAAAAGTGCTGTTGTCTTTGGTACTTTGCAGAGGTAATCATTATTAATGATTTTCATGTATCCTTTTAAATACCTGCTGTATATATTTACATATATTTAATGTAGAATTAGCTATGTTAATTTCAATTTTACAGCATGCAAACATGCGTTTTCCTGTTAGAGCAGTCTTCATTAGGTCAGAAAGCAACTAAAGAATATTCATTTAGTTGAATTTTCATTTGTTTAACATTACTAAGTTCTAGTGTATCAGTTTTTTTAAAAAAAATCTTAGTGCTTTCAGGATGCTATTTCATCTTTTTTTCAAAATCAGTTTTAACCTCTGTAATGGCTCAAATTTTGTTTATAAAGATAAGAAAAAATGAAAAATAAATTGGATTAGAAAACATCTCTGTGGAGATGACAGAAAATAATATTGTATCTTAAGGCTTCAGTCTTCTCAGGGAAGTAGTAATTGGCTACACATTCTTCCAGGAATGCGATGGTCACAGTAATTAGGAATTTAAAGCTTGTAGGAAGAAAATCTTGAATTGACCTTGCTGTCATTAAGAGGAACGAGTTATTTATTGTAAGAGATTGGTGTAGAACTGCCGGACATGTTGCTAAAGATACAGGATGAGTTTGTAGATGACAAAGTGCTTGGTCATTTGGGACCAGAAATAGAAAAACTGACTATACGTCAGCTCTGGTTGGGTAAGAGTACACCAGAGGCTTAAGGTATTCAGGGCATCTCTGGGAGTAATAACAAAAGCATTGATAAAATTGCTTACCATAGCCAAGCACCAGAGAAAGAACTTCACATTCTTACAATGTACAAAACTATTGGCTACAAAATATGAATCAGGATTTCAGAGTCTCATCTTATATAATGGAACATTTTTTTTGCCCTCCTTGAAACAGATCATTACCTATGAAGATTATAGTTGGTTATCTATACAATTACTTGTACATTAAGTACCTTAGTATATCCCTTTCTGTGTATCTTCAACATTATTTGAGTATATAGCCTTTTAGAATGTTAGGTACATTTAAAAAAATTTCTTTTCTGTGAACCTATGGATTATATTGAATAGGCCCTTTTCTAAACACACAAACACTGGAGACGTTTGGGGAGGGGGAGGAGAAAAAGAGAACAGTGAGGAGGTACCAAAAATTTGGAAGTAGTCAAAATATTACATAGTATTTACTTCTCAATTTAAGATATACCATATTATTAAAATTACTGTACCATTAGACAAATGTTACCACTGAGCTTCTTTTAATATTTCATATGTCATTAAAAAAAAAATCTAGTTATTTTCTTCCTGAGTTTTCTTTCACAGAGAATTGTAATTGAATTTGGCCTTGTGATTTAATTTTATGTAGAATAAATTTGTTAAAAATTACCTATCAAATTTATGTGACTCAGTCAAGTCTGCCAAGTCACTCTGGACAACAGACTGAAACCCTGTCTTAAAAAAAAAAAAGGTGGGGGGATAGAGCAACAATAAACATAAAACAGAAGGGGAAAGGATATTATTTGTGTTTAGAGGTAAAATGGAAATGTTTGTTAATAGAAATGTCTGTTGGGGTAAAACAGAAATGTTGGAAATGGTTTTGGTATATTTGTATGTTAGAGGTAAAGTAGAAATGTTGGAAAACCTGTCCACTTATTTGTTTTTTAACTTTGGTAGCACAGCTCAGCAAATTATTCTTGATCCATGACCCTAAGTCTTGAGAAGATGGTTCTTTTTCCTAGTCCTAAGTGTCACTTCTTTTCTTGCCCTATAATGATTGACAATAGAATTGTTTCTTTCAGGGAAGAGCTTAACTCTAGCCACAGGTGTTCTGATCTACTGTCTTGCCAGCTGGGAATAAAGTGAGACTAAAGGCCAGAAGAGATCTTTAGAATTCCTTCACTCTCACTTCTAGGACCTAGCTACCACTGGTGTACTACAGATATCCCAAGAAACAATTTCAGAGATTTTGAGACCTCTGGTGTACCACACATATCCCAAGAAACAATTTCAGAGATATTGAGATCTCTGGTGTACTACACATATCCTAAGAAACAATTTCAGAGATAATTCAGTCTGAATTCATACATAAGGGTACTTTGTTAAAGGCATACATATTATTAAGCAAAACCCTAAACATCTCCTTCTGAGGCACCTGCATTTAGGTTAACCAGCATCCTCACAGTTTTCTCCAAAAAAGTAGTCTGTTTGCTTATGCATCTAAAATGTTCATTCTGGTAGTATTTTTAAAACAAAAGAAGTCTTCTGCAAAGGAGAATTGATTCCTGCACTTACAGACATTTAATTCCTATGATTGAAAATGAAATTTATCTAGTTTAAAAAAGTTAAGACACCCTCCCCACCACGAGACATTGTATTATTGCAGTAAAAGTTGTCTTTTCTCTCACCTATCAAATCTTTGAATAAATATGTCTTTTCAATAAAACAAACCATTTTTGTCTTTTCAGTAAAACAAACCATTTACCCTGTGGCCTTTCTTATAGGAATGTCTATCCCGCCCACCTTTAGGATTGCATTCTGCTATTTACAAGTGAAATATGTCAGCCTTCAAGAGACATTTCCACTTTTACCTACTGCTTCACTGCAGAGTTTCTTAGGCTTTCTGTACCTTTCTAAGCCTTGGGGCAATAGATTACCATGCCAGGGTTGCATTGAACCTATTATGCCAAGGATTGACATGCCTTTCCAATTTGGTCTATTGCACAGGATTGTTTTATTTTTCCCGATTTTAGGATTGTAGGACATATACCTACAATATTCTACCCATTCACATTCTTGAGTCGCCTAGAAATAAAAAAGTTCTTTTGAAGATAAGTTAGGCATCCTTTTGTATGTGAAAACAAAATTCTGCCAAAATAGTGATTAAAACGTATTGGTACCTATTCTTTATTTTTAATTATTGTTTTGCTGAAAAGTACGCAGTGCATTGAAATAGTTAACACATTTAATTATTATTATTTTTTAGACAGAGTCTTACCCTGTCACCCAGTCACAGTACAGTGGCATGATCATGGTCCATCACAGCCTTGACCTCCTGGACTCCATTGATCCTCTCACCTCAGCCACCTGAGTAGCTGGGACTACAAGGGCACACCACCATGCCCAGCTAATTTACTGTATTTTTTGAAGAGCTGGGTTTTACCATGTTGCTCAGGCTAGTCTCAAACTCCTGGACTCAAGCAATTCGCCTCCCTCAGCCTCCCAAAGTGCTAGGATGGCAGGCATGAGCACCATACCCAGCCTAAAATATAAATTACTGCACCTGGCCTAAAAAATAAGTTTTTATTTGCATATAAGCCCAGTTATTCTGAATTATTCAATTAGAGCAGAAATATTCATGTTCCCATACTTAGACCTTTTCTGATTTTAGGGAAGATGATTGATTGATTGAATTTGGAATTTAAGAGGATGAAGGGCAACTAGGCACCACAGGTCAACTCTACCATTAGGACTAACCAGTTGGTTCTTATTTATCTAGAACTTCTTAATCCTGCTTTATAGAGACTGAAGGCAGTTGTATTTACATATGAGTATGTTGTTTGGTCTGGGTAGCTTGATCTAGGTGTTATAAGGTTTTAATTTTGGGGGTATAACATGGTTTGTTGTTGTTGTTGTTTGTTTTTTGTTTGAGACAGGATACTCTGCTGCCCTGGTTAGAGTGCAGTTGGCATGATCATGGCTTACTGAAGCCTCAACGTCCCAGGCTCAAGCAATCCTCTCACCTCAGTCCCCTGAGTAGATAGGACTACAAGTATGTGGCACCACACCCACCTAATTTTTTGATTTTTTGTAGGGATGGGTCTCACGATGTTGCCAAGATTGGTCTCAAACTCCTGCCTCAAACGATCCTCCCACCTCAGCCTCCCAAAGTTCTGGGATTGCAGGCAAGAGCCCCTCTGCACTCAGCCATAATATGACTTTTTTTTTTTTTTTTTTTTTTGAGACGGAGTTTCGCTCTTGTTACCCAGGCTGGAGTGCAATGGCACGATCTCGGCTCACCGCAACCTCCGCCTCCTGGGTTCAGGCAATTCTCCTGCCTCAGCCTCCTGAGTAGCTGGGATTACAGGCACGCGCCACCATGCCCAGCTAATTTTTTGTATTTTTGTAGAGACGGGGTTTCACCACGTTGACCAGGATGGTATCGATCTCTTAACCTCGTGATCCACTCGCCTCGGCCTCCCAAAGTGCTGGGATTACAGGCGTGAGCCACCGCGCCCGGCCATAATATGACTTTTATAATAAAAAAGAGTCATAAGAAAGTGGTGAAAAAGAGAATAGGATTTACAGGACCAGAAGAATTAATATGAGCAAGTTAATGTATAAGAAAGACTAGCCCAGCGTGGAGGCTCACAGCTGTAATCCCAGTACTTTGAGAAGCCTAGGTGTACAGATCACAAGGTCAGGAAATTGAGACTATCCTGGCTAACACAGTGAAACCCCATCTCTACTAAAAATACAAAAAATTAGCCGGACATGGTGACATGCGCCTATAGTTCCAGCTACTCGGGAGGCTGAGGCAGAAGAATCACTTGAACCCAGGAGGCAGAGGTTGCAGTGATTCAAGATCATGCCACTGCACTCCAGCCTAGGTAACAGAGCAAGATTATACCTCAAAAAAAAAAAAAAAAAAAAAAACACAAGAGAGAGAGAGAGAGAATAACAGACATTAAAGGTTCTTATGGAGTCACTTAAGTTCTTTTATTCTACCTTCTTTGTGTCTACTTTTAAACCATTCTGGTGTTCTCAGTTTCTTAGTTCTTGAAATTGAGATTTATAAAATGATGTGTAGATTAAAGGACTTTTGAGTAAATTATGAGTCAGAAAATACTCTTTTCTCCTGTATTTTCTTATAATATCTTTGCGTATCTCTGGTCATTTTCTTTCTCTAGTCTCTTAAGTGTAGTTATCTGAAATACTTTTAATTTCTTAGAATTATAATTTTAAGTTAATGCAGATAATGAAAATTCCTAGTCACAATTACATGGTGTTGACCCATTTCATTGTCCTTTTGGATGTGGGGAATTAAGTGGAAACTGGAGACATTAGGAGCTAATAGCAAGTAACTTGGGTGGGAACAAAAAAGAAAGATTTGTTCATCCTGCCCTGTTGAAGGTATAGTTCAGAGAACTTTCCAGCATCTAAGAATAATAGAAAGAAGCTATAAGAAATTGTTTGATAATCATTTTCCTTTGTCTGCAGTCATTTCACAACTTTGTTTTCCAGTTTAAACTTTAAGTGGTAATTGTGGTCTGCATGTTTATAAATTTTTAATTGTGTAGAATATTAGTACTTTTCTTTAAAAATAACACCATAAAGAATTTATCACTTCGGAGTTTTTCCCCAAATAAACCAGAGCTGTAGCAGTTATATTTATTTACAATTAAGAATTCCCGAGGGCAGTGGTTTTTAACATCAGAATCATCAAGAGGGATTTCAAAATTTTTATTTTAGGTTCAGATTTGTTATATACTTAAACTCATGACTTGGGGGTTTGGTGTATAGGTTATTTTGTCACCTGGGTACTAAGCATAGTACCTGATAGTTTTTTTTTTTTTTTCTGAACTCTCTTTCCTTTGAACCTCCTCCCTCACTTGTCCCCATTTTCTGTTGTTCCCCTCTCTGTTTAAAACATAAGTTTTGGAGCCCCACTCTTGTATTTCTGATTCAGTAACTCTGGAGTGTGGCCTGAGAGTCTGCATTTCTAACAAGTTCCAAGGTGACCCTAATAGTGCTGGTTCTGAAATCATACTTTGAGAACCACTGTGATAATATGATACTGATTTGAGAAGTCTAATCTGTGCTGAAGTTGCTTGTATTTCATGCAGAGTTGTACCTATTTGATGGGTACCAGCAATGATCATTTAACGTAGTGTTGTCTTCTTTTCATAGATTGGAGCATATGATCAACAAATATGGGAAAAGTCTGTTGAACAAAGAGAAATCAAGGTAACGAGTTTATTTCATTATGTTTATTTTGAAACATAGTTCTGTGAATTATTAATTACATTTTCTGTAGTGTTTTTTTAATATACTTTTAAGATATAAATTACTATTCTATTGAAGCTTTTAAAGAAAGAAGTAAACTTTATTTACCATAGTCATGTTTACTTCTGATGTTGGTTTGTTTTTTTTTTTAATCATCTTTCTGTTCTTTTAAAATTTGATTTCTAATGACTATGTTTTTGTCAGCTTTTTTCCCCTTTTACTTGTCACCTTATACTTCTAGTTTGCTTTCCTCCCCTTTGATGCTCTCATTGCTCTGTACAGTTTATTAAACTGGTAAGTGTTTCAGGATTTTTCCTGCCTGAGTGACCCTGTGCAAATGCTGCTTTCCTTAATTGAGATCTGCTTTTTGGTGCTACTAACAGATTGACTTTGACTCAAAAAGAGTCACCAAAAAGTTGGTCATTTAAAAAAAAAATTTAGGACAGTAAAGCACTAATTAAAATGTTTTTGTAGTAGCCATTTTCTTCCTGAACATGTAATCACGTCTCTTCTACTGATAAAATATTCTCATAGATTACCTTGCTAGCATGAAAATGGTTTTCAACTGAATCTGTTGTTTCTCCGCACTCTTTATTGGTAATAAGATTTATATTTTTCATTTGCATAGATACTAATCAGTGTGTTTCTGCACGAGCTAAATTTAATCTGGGCACAGACAGTATTACTTTAGTTACTTGACATTTTCTATTTTGTATAGAAAGGTTTACATTAGATTGAAAACCAGTGTCTTTAGTTACTAAAAATCAGTACAAAAATTTGTTAATGTTAAAATTCGTTAATGTTTACACTACTTAGTCACTTGTAATAAAGAACAGGATTCTTTCCCATTTGGCAGTGATAATCTCTAAACTTTTGAGGAAGAATTAATACACTTAACAAAGTTGTGGTATGTGTTAAATATAGGATTAAGTCGTGGGACACAAAGATAAAATGGGTTATAGTTTTGTAGGGGAGATACATAGTTACACATGAGATAAATTCCATTAAGAGAGGCATGTCTAAAACTCTATAGGAGAATGAGGGGAGAGACAAGGCTGGGGAGTTTGGGAAAGATTTCATAGAGGAAGTGGTTCCTGAACTTAAGGAAGACATTTCAGACAGATGAAGAGCAGATGGAAATATATATAAAGGATGGAAGGAACATGACTGAGGCAGGACTCCTCAAGGAGTTTGATTTTGTAATAGGTTGGATGGAGGAAGGAGATTAGTGTCATTAGGAATAAAACTAGAAAGGAAAATGAAAGTCAGATTATGAAGGGGCTTAATGCCTTCCCCAAGAATTTAGATATAATCTGGAAAACAGCAGGGGAGACATTGAAGGATTTTAAGCAGAAGATTATATTTTAATAAATATACTCAGGTAGCACTAAGGATGATAGGAAATACTGGAAGAAGAGCACATTGAGAATTCTGTTACAGAAATAGCTATTTGATACTTGGGCAGGACATTTGAGAGTTCTCAGTTTGTAAAGTGTGACTATGTGTAGGTATATATTTGTATGTGATATATATATATATATAAAACATTATATAGATAGAGCCATAGGAATGAGTGGATTTCTGTTGAGTGATGAAATAAAAGGGCTGAAAACAGAGCATTGGGAAATAACTAACATTTAATGGGTAGGTAAATAAAGAGATCCAAGTAAAGAAGGAAAGAGAAATAAGAGATCCATGAGAAAATAGTATGGAGAGAGTATGAAGAAGAGTTGGGATAGTCAGGCAAATAAACAACATCAGAGAGGTCTAGTAAGATGCTATAATACCTTTTATTCTCTTTGACAATTTAGAGAGCCTTTAATTCATTGGACAGGAGATATTAAGTACTTTGAGAGGTTGTGTTATCAAGTTTGACAGATTTGGAATTTAAAAGCCTCAGAAAAAAAAATATATAAATAACTTTTTAGTTTTTGGGAGCTATTCATTACAAATTACTACATTACTTATGTAATTTCCTTTTATTAAAAAAGAACTATTTTGATGCCTAAATAGAGATTTGGGTGAGGAAGGATTCTATTAGTTACTACACAGAATGTAGTAACTAATATACTCCTGTATATTAGGGAAAGTTAGGACCTACAATTTATTTCTGAAGTATGTCTCCCTTTAAAGATAATACCTTGTAATAGTAATTGAAAAATTAAAAATATAAAATCTTGCTCTTTTGGCCGGTCTGAAGGTAGCAAGTTATCTCAGTTGTTCACAGTCAAAGATCAGATGAACTCCTTGTTCTATTCGTTCCCCCTTTCCCGCTACTGCACTTGACTAGTCTTTAAGAACAAAGATTAAAAATAAGACAAAATTAAAGAAAACTTGTTCTCATTATTTTTTTATCCTTTTGGGGTGATAAAAAATTTTCTAAAACTAGATAGTGGTGATGATTGCACAATATTGTGGATGTACGTAGAGCCACAGAATTATAGATGTTTTTTATTTTTTCTTTTTGTTTGTACAAAGTCATGGGGTACGTGTGCAATTTTGTTTCACGTATAGCTTGTATAATAGTCAAGTCAAAGCTTTTGGGGTATGCATCACTTGAATAATGTACACTCTACTCATTAATCAACTTATCTGGCTCACACCTGAAATCCCAACGCTTTGGGAGGCCAAGGTGGGAGGATTGCTTGAGTCCATGAGTTAAGAACAGCTTGGGTAACAAAGTGAGACATTAGCTCTTAAAAAAATATTTTTTCTTAATTAGCTGGGACATACCTGCAGTCCCACCTACTTGAGAGGCTGAGCCAGGAGGATCACTTGAACCCAGGAGTTGGAGGCTGTAGTGAGCCATATCATACCACTACACTCCAGCCTGGCTACAGAGTGAGACTTTGTCTCTAAAAAATATGTACATACATACATAATCAACTTATCATCATCCTCCCTACTCTTGTTACTTTGAATTAAAAGGATCAATTTGTTAAAAAGCTTAAAAGCACATTTCATTCTTACTAAATGTTCTAGTAGAGGCAAATTATTTAGTGTAAAATCATTTTGTATTTAGTCTAAGGAAGGTAGAGAGGCTCATGACTGTGGTGTATTAGTGTTAATATTTGAATTTTAAGAAACCACTCAACCTGTTGTTTAGATAACAGTGTACCAAGTGTATTGAGTTTGTCCCATGTGATTGATTCCTTTATTGTCAAAGCAGTGAGCAACTACTAGAGAAATCAAAGACAAAAAAATATATTTTTTGGAAATGTTTATTTTTCATTTACAGACCCAGAGTTGATATTGCTAAAGTGTAAAATCATTTGTTAGTTGCAAATTATTTTTTTATATCCGTTTCAGAAATTGTACCTAAAAACTTTGTTTTTTTCCTGATCACCTTGACCAAAATTTACAAGCAAATTTGGAAGTTTTTTCTGTTTTAGTATCTACTAGACTTTTAAACCTTCACCATAAAGCTTATAAAGTCATTACAGAGAGAAGGGGGATGGGGAAACTAAACAATATTTCTAGAAAATGAAACTGTTTATGTATTTTGATGGAGTCTAAATATTAACAGTACATGGAAGTCTAGATAACTGAGTAGTAACAGTTTCTAAACTTAAACAGCCCATTTCATTTTTTTTTTTTTTTGGGCCCAGCATTATCTGTGTTGGGCCAAAGAGAATTTTTTTTTTAAATAAAAAACTTTATACTACTGTGTTTGAGTCATTTCACTATAGGAGCATACTATAACAATTTAAATTATATTTAATAAATAAAATATTTTTATTCTTGGGTACTAATTGTATTTGTGCTGCTTGTTTCTACTTTCTAGTTTGTACATAAAACAACAATAGTTTTTAAAATTTCATTTTTTAAAAAATTACTTTTCATTTTTTATTTATTTAAATTGTTTAAAAGTTCATTATAGTACTGAAAACTATGTTACTTTGTGTGAATGTAGTTTACCCCAAGCCAATTGAAAAGTTTCCAGTGTAAAATATCTACTTAATTAAAATCAGATTTTATGAATTTTCATATCTTGATGCTATCTTTCATTTTTGTGACTTAGCAGTGAAATTTTCCTGTTGTTTTTTTTTGTTGTTGTTGTTGTTTGTTTGTTTGAGACAGAGTCTCACTCTGTCACCCAGGCTGGAATGCAGTGGTGCAATCTCAGCTCAGTGCATCCTCCACCTCCCAGTTTCAAGCAATTCTCCTTCCTCAGCTTCCCAAGTAGCTGGTATTACAGACGCCCGCTACCATGCCTAATTTTTGTATTTTTAGTAGAGATGAAGTTTTGCCATGTTGGCAGGCTGGTTTTGAACTCCTGACCTCAGATTATCCACCCGCCTCTCAAAGTGCTATGATTATAGGTTGAGCCACCGCCCCTGGCCTTCTGGTTTTCTTTTTTTAAAAAAAAACCTTTAAATAGGCTACTTTGGAGGGAAATTTTTATTGAAACTGGCTATTAGGATGTGGCTTTACAATGGAGCTCAAAATAAATATATCTTAATAGAATATAAAATTGGAAATGAACGACATATAAGCAAGGTCAAGTAGAAGAAGCATGTTGAAAAACAATAGTTGCAGAAATCAAGACAACTTGCTATTTCTCTTATAAGGACTTTCAGTTCTTTAAACAATCTTGATAAAAATATTAGATATACAGTGATAAATTAAGATTCAGATTAGTCAGAAGACATTGGCAATAAGGTTACTTTCAAGTTGTTAGGGAAGCAATTTATAAAAACAAGTAAATTAAAATATTACTATTTTCAAATATTTTTACAGTAATAAAGGTAGAGCCTTACTGTAATAAGTTTAATACCAAATCAAAATAGTCCTTTATTAACGAAATTTTGTTTAAATGTATGTATTATTACAATTGCCTCTCCAATTTGCAAAATCTTGGGAATGATTTCTAATCTATCAGCCACTCTATAGTGATGTTAAAATCAGAAATAACATACAGATACAGCCCATACTCATTATTTGGGGTAGCTATGTTCTATAAAGTCAACCCTGAACACTGAATTAGCAAATACTGGACCACTGCTGTTTGGGGAAATACAGAGTTAGGTTCCTGCAAGCCTTTAGTCACAACACTTTTGTAAACCAATTAATACAGAACCTTGTTTTATATGTGTTTCTGTTTAAAGACACCTTATTTAATATATATTTTTGATTCATTAACAATAAACTTATGGCCAACAGTATTGTAAATCATATCTGAACAGAGGTTTTTATTTTTTAAAATTTTTTATTTTATATACATTTTTTGAGACAGAGTCTTGCTTTGTCACCAGGCTGGAATGATCTTGGCTCATGGCAGCCTCTACCCCATGGGTTCAAGCAGTTCTCTGTGCTTCAGCCACCCCAAGCTGCTGGGATTACAGGCGAGTGCCACCATGCCGGGCTAATTTTTAGTAGAGATGGGGTTTCATCATGTTGACGAGGCTAGTCTCAAACTCCTGACCTCAAGTGATCTGCCTGCCTTGGCCCCCGCAAAGTTCTGGGATTAAAGGCATGAGCCACTGTGCCTGGCCGAACAGAGTTTATCTAACACATTTTCTCTACAAGGCACATCACAGCCTTTTTGCACTTAGGAAAACTAGACAGTGTTTTAAGCACTATACTTGAGGGCCATCTTGAACAACAGGACTGCCAACAAAAAGAACAAAAATGTGAAAAACACAACAACAAATAGACCATGAAGAGGACACTGTTTACAGTAATCAGAGCTGAAACAAGAACTTTAAAGCATCACCTTGTTTAACCTCAGCTGGGAACATGCACGTTGGGTGACTCAGTTTTTTTTTTTTTTTCCACTCCATGCTTGTCTGCAAATTAGGGCAAAAGCACCATGAACATTGATTTGGGGATACAAAGAAATTTTACCAAGTAGATCTATTTGCAATTATGGAATCTGAGAATATGAGGATCGACTATTTATAAAATTATCATTGTTATTTCTTTAACTTTTACCCTTTTTTTCTCTTTCATTTTTGTTTTTGTATCTCTGGGTGGTTTGCAACTTCAAACTGAACTATTTGAAGGGATTTAAAAATTAATTACGTCTTGGTTTCAGGGCACATTTTTTGTTTAGGCACCTCAGTTAATTCTGACCTCAAATGTGGTTCTCTTCTTTGTTTTAGACACAAACGGAATACTTAATCAGATTTTTACTTTGATGGGGAGTGTCATTGTTACTTGGACTAGGACCAGAGACTGGATTTACTGCACAGTTACTTGCTTAATTGAATGAATAAAAAACACTTGTGTCACTTAATTAAATGAACATCTAAATACTTGTGTCATCTCGCAGCACTTGGCTCCTGAAGAGTTTAGCTTAAGCTCTTCCGATTATTTTTGGTTTTCTCCATTTTTATTTTTGTTAGCTCTACCAATTCTTAACATTCTTGTCTTAAGTAATAGAGTAATTTATTTTCTTTTAGGTTTTTTTTTTTCCACTGGTTTTGATCTATACCCTTACTTTACTCTGTATACTGATAGCAGAAACTTAATCTTACTCTGTTTAATAATTTCAAGTTTAAATGAATTCAGTTTATGACAGCCGCCTCTCCCTCCCTCTCTTCCTGGTCATGGTGTCTTAAGTTCTGAGGTGATGAGGTGGCATTTATGGTCTGATGAGGGGTTGACATGTGAACATAATGGCAACCATGAGCAGTGCATCATCCTCTCTGGGTCTCAACTGATTGGCGTCTGCTGAGAAATTTGCATCCTTTCTGGTCCTCAACTGTGTGATATACTACTTTCTGCAGTAATGCCTCCAGCATTACACTTTGAGGTCCCTTCAGGGCCGCTGCTCCCCTAGCTAGCCTTAACACTTTCCTAATGCCAGTATGGGGCCAATGCAGTTCTCCCTACACCTAAAGCTGTATACCTAAATTTGCTTGGAAGTAATAGTATTTGTATTAGAATTTTACTGTTAGTAATAAACTGGCCTGGCATGTTATACACATCTCTAAATATATCTTTTTAGACAGTAATGAAATTTATTGTAATACTGTAATTGTGTTCCATTTGTAACAAATGCATCATATGTTACATTTTGTACTATTAACAATTTTATTTTAAATTGAAAGCTTTAGAAATTGATTTTATCCTGTTTTAGATTTAAGTGTATGTATGTATGTATGTATTTAAGTGTATGTATGTATATATGTATGCATGTATGTAAATTCAGTACTTCTTTTAATATATTGTAGGGGCTAAGGAATAAACCAAAGAAAACGGCACATGTGAAACCAGACCTCATAGATGTTGATCTTGTAAGAGGTGAGTCTTGGATAAACAAAAGTTTAATACAAGTAGACATTGTCCTGGAAGAAACAATTCAAAATAGGTTAAAATATTTTATTAGGCTGCTTTTGCATTGCTATAAAGAAATACTTGAGATTGGGTAATTTATAAGAAAAAAGGCTTGATTGGCTCATGGATCTGCAGGCTGTACAGGAAGCACAGTACCTGGGGAGGCTTCGGGAAGCTTTACTCATGGCAGAAGGCATGCGGGAGCAGGCACATCACATGGCCAGAGCAGGAGCCAGAGAGAGTGGTGGCGGGGAGGTGCCACACACTTTAAATGACCAGATCTCTTAAGAATTCACTTACTATCTCCAGGACAGCGTCAAGCCATGAAGGATTCGCCCTCATGATCCATACACCTCCCACTATGTCCTGCCTTTAGCAATGGGTATTACAATTCAGCATCACATTTGGACTGGGAGAAATATTTAAACTATATCAGATATCTATCTGTCTGTCTGTTTTTGTAGAAATAAAAATGTTGTGAGCCTTAATGAAGACAAGAATAGTATTAAAAAGAGAGAATGGGACCAGGTTCAATGGCTCACACCTATAATCTCAGCACTTTGGGAAGCTGAGGCAGAAGGATCTCTTGAACCCAGGAGTTTGACACCAGTCTGAGCAGCAGAATAAGACCCTGTCTCAAAAAAAAAGCAACCAAAAAATAATTAAAGTGGTCATTTGTAATTCCTACCTGGATCTGACATTTGAATATTGTTTTATATTTATAAAATATGTGGGAGAAATTCTGCTTTTATTTCAAAAAATGTTTTTTTTTTGTTTAATTTTTTTTTTCTTCAAAATACTTAAAAGTGTCTACAAATTGGCCGGGTGAGGTGACTTACACCCGTAATCCCAGCACTTTTGGAGGCTGAGATGGGTGGATTACCTGAGGTCAGGAGTTCAAGACCAGTCTGACCAATATGGAGAAACACCATCTCTACTACTAAAAATATAAAATTAGCCAGGCATGGTGGCCCATGCCTGTAATCCCAGCTACTCGGGAGGCTGAGGCAGGAGAATTGCTTGAATCTGGGAGGCGGAGGTTGTGGTGAGGTGAGATTGTACCATTGCTCTCCAGCCTGGGCAACAAGAGCAAAACTCCGTCTCAAAATAAATAAATAAAATATAATAAATAAAGTGTCTACAAATTGGACATTTCTCACTCATAGTATAATACAGAATAAAATTATGTGGTGTTTTTCAAACATTGAAACTTTTTCTTTAAAGAAATGAAAGAATAATATGTAAATATACTCTGTTGTCCTTTTATACTTTTTTCAGGGTCTGCATTTGCAAAGGCAAAGCCTGAAAGTCCTTGGACTTCCCTGACCAGAAAGGGAATTGTTCGAGTTGTATTTTTCCCCTTTTTCTTCCGGTGGTGGTTACAAGTAACATCAAAGGTCATCTTTTTCTGGCTTCTTGTCCTTTATCTTCTTCAAGGTATAATTAAATGATTTTTGCTTTTAACTTTCAGAATCTTACATTTTTAGGTTTAATAAGGCTTTGTTTTAAACATGTACTAACTACTGAGTATGAGGTATGAGTATGTTAATAAAGGCATATAATCGATTTGGTATTAAAAATATTTGAGAAAACAAAGTTATTTTCCAATATAATTTTATGAATATTTGAATTTGTAGATGGTTAAAGAAAAATATCCACTCTCCTGGGTGCTTTCTACAGTTTCATTTAATTCTCACACCAACCCAGTGAAGTATAGAGACTATCATTGTGCTTCACATATAGATGTGGGACCTGAAAGACCTGAGGGCCCAAAGCCACACAGTCATCAAGTATGTTAGAGCCCAGATTCAAGTCTAAGCATTCTGATTCCAGAGCCATACACTTAACAGCTCTTATGATGCCTCCTAACACAACATTCAAGTGCATAGTCTTAGGAGCAGTATATAACAACATGAATAACACGGTAGAGCATTTAGAAACTGAAGAAGAAATATTCTCCATCCCATGAACAAGCAGTTATTTTCACTTGGTTGATGTCCTGTCATTCGTTTTAATATTTTTTTTAAAAATAAAAACCATGATTACAACCCTGAATGATGATTTAAATGTGTTTTCTCAACAGATTCTAAGTAAGAGATACTTTTTTTTTTTTTTTTTTGAGACGGAGTTTCGCTCTTGTTACCCAGGCTGGAGTGCAATGGCGCGATCTCGGCTCACCGCAACCTCTGTCTCCTGGGTTCAGGCAATTCTCCTGCCTCAGCCTCCTGAGTAGCTGGGATTACAGGCACACGCCACCATGCCCAGCTAATTTTTGTATTTTTAGTAGAGACGGGGTTTCACCATGTTGACCACGATGGTCTCGATCTCTTAACCTCGTGATCCACTCGCCTCGGCCTCCCAAAGTGCTGGGATTACAGGCGTGAGCCACCGCGCCCGGCCTCTAAGTAAGAGATACTTTTTAAGTAACAAAAATATAATAAAAACTACAGACTTATTTAGATAAAATTGTTTATTCTAAGCCAGGGTACATCTTACATACATAAAAGGGTATGGACTACGATGATGTTGTGGTGGTTGTTATTAGAGAGAGAGAGTGTGTGTGTGTGTGTGTTCTGATTAAAGATATAATATCTTCATGGCAGAAGATCTGAAAAATGTAGAAAGTATGAAAGAAAAAAAACTACCCATCATCCTGCTTTTGAGCTTATAACACTTTTTAAATAGTTGAGATTATTTTATATGAACAGCTACATATATATATTTTTTTTACCTAATGTCATAATAAGTATCAAAGTCTTTGTAAATATGACTCTTAAGTTCTAGGAAATATCTTGTCCCACATCAATATTGGGCAGTTAAGCTGATTGCTGTTTTTTGCTATTATAATTACTGCTATAGTGAACATATTTATCAATCTTTTCTTACAGTTTGAATTATTTTTTATGATAGTCTTAAAATGCCTGGAATTAAATGTAATCACACTTCTAAAGATTTTATACATGATTTGTCATTGTTTTTTGAAAATCAGTCTTTTGTTTATAATGCCGTTACATGACAGTTCTTCTAAATTTATTTTTCTCAAATATTTTCTAGTTATTATTTTTCTTATTTTCTTCTCAAAAGTACTTGAGAGAGCTTAATCTGAGTATAGTTATCTTCAAGGGTTTTCTGGCTGACCTAGAGGAGAAAACTTTATTCAAATGTGGTCAGAAATTGCAATAGCTTATTAGAGTAATTCAGTATTATTGGTTGTATATCACAGTGTGTTGTGCTTTTTAAATTATTGCTGCTTTCTAGTATTCCAGGACAAACAAGTTTCCAGTGTATCTAAAAGTTCACTGACATTGTATAATAATATTGTGTCTGAAATTTACTTACTCATTCCTCTAAGTATTAAATAGGGAACACAGGTTAGATTGGGCATTAAATGAGATATTTTTCAGTTCAGAACCCAAGTTTAATCAGAAGGCCCTTATGATGAACTCACTAAGCATTCTCCTAGTAAAGCTTAGTTAGAGAAATGACTTAACCTTCTTAAAATCACACAGCCAGTGCCAAAGTCATGATGTGACTCTAATGACCCTCGGCAGACTGCCAATACCTTTGAAAACCACTTGTACTTCTATCTCCATTGCAGCACCCTGTGAAAAGCAAGGTGCTGCAGTGATCTCTGAGTTATGTTCTCATTCTTGTCCGCACTTCTTGAAAGGCAGAAAGAATCAAATGCAGTCAGATTTGATTTTTTTACAACTGTGTATAGTTTTTTACTTCAATTACATGCTTTTTAAGTATCTCAACTATGCATTCTCAGCTCTATTTCCACTTCTCCATGTCTTGGTTGCCCAGGTTACTGCTAGGATACCTTATATTATCTTCTACCTTCTGTCCATTTACCTATTAAATGACAAATTAAAACCAGCCACTTAAGGTCTGAATTTCTTCACCAGTTGTCATTGCTTTCAAGATGCAAGCTGAGTTTTCTATAAATCCCTTTTGAATTTCTATCCCACCTTAACTAGGCTAACCTAGCTCTTGGCTGTTTCTTAAACATTCTGTGGTTTTTTGCCTATATACCTTTGGACATGCAACTCCCTTTGCCTGAGGTAGCCCTTTTCCCTTTTGTTTAATCAATTCTCTTGTTCTCTCAGACTTAGATTAGGCATCAGACATCACTTTCTTTGAGAATCCTTTCATAACCCCCCAGTGTAGTTACGTATCTTTCTTACATATATTATAGCACTTAATCGTAAGTATTATATTAGTCAGCTTGGGCTACCGTAACAAAATGCCACAGATTGGTTGGCTTATACAACAGAAATTTATTTTCTCACGATTCTGAGGGATGGAAGTATAAGAGTGAGACGACATCAAGGTTGGTGTCTGATGGGGCCTCTCTGATTTGTAGATGGCCACCTTCTTGCTATATCCTCACAGGGCCTTTGTTGTGTGTGTGAGTGGAGAAAGAGATACTCTGGTTTCTCTGCCTCTTCATGTAAGGGCAGTAGCCCTTATGTGAAGCTTCAGGCTTTACCCTTGTGCATCTGTTTTACCTTTACTACTTCCTTATAGGTCTTGTCTCCAAAGGTAGTCATATTGTGGGTAGGGCTTCATTCAGCATATGCATTTGTGTGAGGAGGATGAAAGGAGCACAGTTTAGTTCATAGCAGGTATTTTCATTGTTTTTCTGTATGTCCCTGTTTTCCTCTAAATCAGACTTGTCCAACCCTTGGCCCATAGGCCACATGCTGCCCAAGATGGCTTTGAATGTGGCCCAACATAAGTTCGTAAACTTTCTTAAAACCTTACGAGATTTTTTTTTTTGCAATTTTTTTAAAGCTCATCAGCCATTGTTAGTGTATTTTATGTGTGGCCCCAGACAGTTCTTGGAATAAGGCCCAGGGAAGCCAAAGGATTGGATACTCCTGGTCTAAATTAAGGGATAGGGAGCAGAGACTGTGTCTTGTCTTTTTTTCTTCATTGCCTAATTACCACTAAATCTTACAAATTAACAAGCCTAAAAATGGAAGATTATTCTATTCTGTTTTTTAGACACAGGGTCTTGCTCTGTTGCATAGGCTGGAGTGCAGTGGTACAATCATAGCTCACTGCAGCCTCGAACTCCAAGGGCAAGCAATCATCCAGCCTCGGCCTCCCAAGTAGCCAGGGCTATAGGAGCATGCCACCATGCCCAGCTAATTATTTTTATTTTTATTTTTGTAGAGATGGGGTCTTAATATGTTGCCCAGGCTGGTCTCAAACTCCTGACCTCAAGTGATCCTCCCACCTCACTCTTAAAGTGCTCGGATTACAGGTGTGAGATACCATGGTCTCTCTGTTGCTCGGGCTGGAGTGCAGTGGCGCAGTCATGGCTCACTGCAGCTTCGACTTTCCAGGCTCAATCATTCCTCCTACTGCCACCTTTGAGTAGCTGGAACTACAGGCATGCACCACCATTCCCAGCCTATTGTTGAATTTTTTTTTTTTTTTTTTTTAAATAGAGGCAGGGTTTCACCATGTTGCCTAGGCTGGCCTCAAACTCCTGGGCTCAAGCAATCCACCCGCATCAGCCTGCCAAAGTGCTGGGATTACAGGTGTGAGCTATTGCATCTGGCCTATTCCTAGAGATCTACTTGCCCAGTATGTGAAGTCCTGCCTTGGAACTGTTTGTTCCCAACAACAATCTGTCTTAGTTGATCTCCACCAGAAATCTCTAGCAGCACTGTCTGTTTTGTAGGACTTCATTAAATGCTCAAAAAGTATAACTTAGCATTATAAAATAAGTGAATGTTTTCTCCATGTAGAGGAAAACAAAAAGGAGAAGGTGATACCAGAGTCAAGAAGAGCCACTGTCTCAGGAACTGAGACCATGTGAGGGACATGAACACTTTTAGAGAGATTTGGCCAGAAGAGAGGAAAAAGAGAAGAAGAAAGTGGCTTCTTCCCCTTTTTCTAATGCCTTGTTGTCAGAATTTCACAGTATGTAATAACTTCCTTTTAAGATACACAGAAAATATAATTTGTATGCTCCCAACCCTAGCGTTACAGAGAATGGTGATCACAGGGCTGAAAGAGTTCAGATAAATAACCAGCTACAGGTTATATAAACCTACAGTTTTTAAAGATGTTCTACTTTGTGTCTGAAACTCTGAACTTCTTAAGTAAGCATTTGTACTTCTCTTTTAAAATTAGAGTTGATCAATGTTCAGTGTACATTTACTGTGTATAAGCAGCTTTTCCAAACGTTTTACATGTATTACCTCACCTAAAACCTATTATAGTGCCTATATACTATATGTATATGTATGCTGTATACTATATAGATATACAGAAGAATAAACCACTGCTCAAAAATATTAAAGAAGTTAATAAAAGTCACATTAGAATTCATATTAAAAACAAAAAAGACTCTGCTTTTGAAAATTCCAGACTGTTATGGAAGAACTAGAGAATTTGGGTTAAATTCCAGGGTAATTCTTAAAGATGATTGGCATTTTAAAATTTTTGTTTTTTCTTTTAAGGAACTTTATTACTTATGATCATGTACAGTTGAAATTTGTTTTCATGATACTCTTTTAAGTATCTTAGCAGATTAAGTGGTGTTTTAAGCTTCTGTATGTTAGACCAGGATTCTTTGAGTTGCAGATGGCGGAAACAATGCAAACTAGCTTTTGCAGGAAGTTGAGTTTTTTGATTATTTTTACTGTTTATCATAAATGTTAAAAAAAAAATAGGAAACTAGGTAGAATGGTACAACAGCTGGGTGGCCATATGTCCCAGTTTGCCTGGGATTGTCCAATTCCAAGTTTACTCATGTTGTCCTGGTGCTTTTATTAACATCTCTCCTTTCACTCTCTAAAGTGTCTTGGTTTACAGTGAGAACACATGGACACAGGGAGGGGAGCATCACATACTGGGGTCTGTCAGGGGGGAAGTAGGGGAGGGACAGTGGGGGGGTGGGGAGTTCAGGAGAGAGAGCATGGGGAGAAATGCCACATATAGGTGATGGGGAGGAAGGCAGCAAATCATACTGCCATGTGTGTACCTATGCAACAATCTTGCATGTTCTTCACATGTACCCCAAAACCTAAAATGCAAAAAAAAAAAAAAAGCGTCTTGGTTTACATGATAAATTACATGGTCACCCTAAACACCCAAATACCCATCTCCTTAACAATTATTAACATTGTGGGATGTTTACTTACCTATTTTGTTAAGTAAATTATATACATTGAGACATTTTACCCCTGAATATATCAATGTGTGTCTCTTCAAAATAAGCACACTATATAACCACATTACCATGATCACACGTAACAAAATGACCAAAAGTCTTCTAATATTTACATTTTATTTTAGGTACTCCTTAGCCCTGGATTCAGGCATGGCTGAATCAAGAGGCTCAGATAATATCTTCAGTTTTTTTTTTGCTGTTGAATCTGGTCTTGCTGGTCACATTCTTAGGTTGGCTCTCTCTGGATGGTGGCTAAAGTGGCCCCAAGCAATTTCATTTTTTCATAGTCTTTAGTGTTTGTGATCTAGGAGAAAGGTCTTCTTGAAGCACCTATATTAGTCCCTGTAAAAGACTGACTGGCCCTGCTCAGGTCACTTGCCCATCTTTTTATAAACTTTGGTATTCAGACTTACTAAGACTGTGACAAGCCTAGATTACATGTCTGTCCCTAAGGTGGGAGAAATCAGAATGTTTGTTTGATGGATAAAAGAGGAAGACTATTCAAAGGTAAAGAGAGTTTATGTCTAGAAAGTCCAAGGGATGCTGTGTAGGCAAAAACAAGATTTTCCTTTCATGTAGTAGTAGTTAGCGTTGATGGATGTTGAGTGGTTTCTCTGGAAAATATGCCTAAGTAAATTTGTTATTAATTCTAAGGAGATAGACCTCTATTAATAAGAAGCTCTTTATAGCTGTATTATACACTTATCATAAGATTTCTTTATTTGTAAAACAAATACTGTACTTGAGGTTAGGGTGGTTCTTTGACTGTCTGTGATGTTACTTAGAAATGTCCTTAGATTCATATGCATCTAATTTACGTTGCAGTGTTGAGGTGTACTTTAGAGACTATGTTAGGTGTTGTCTTGTTCCAAGAGTTTATTGCGAAATACCAGGGTTAGGCTGTGGCAGACAGTAAAACAGTCTGAAAGAGCTTGTCTGTAGTAATATTTTAAACTCATTTAAACTTAGAAAAACATTTTGGCAAAAAGTAACGTAAAAACAATTTTAAAAGTTTTGACGGGGTGACTATCAGATCTATAATTAAGCATATTTTCTTTCCCTTTTTGTAGTTGCTGCAATAGTATTATTCTGTTCCGCTTCTAGTCCACATAGCATACCTCTGACAGAGGTGATTGGGCCAATATGGCTGATGCTGCTCCTGGGAACTGTGCACTGCCAGATTGTTTCCACGAGAACACCCAAACCTCCTCTAAGTACAGGGGGTAAAAGAAGAAGGTACTGTTTTTTTGAAAAGTAATCTTTTTGTATATTTATGTAATTTGAATCCACAATTGTTCTTGACTCCTCTTATCTTGTAAAATTGCTCTTTCAAATAAAACACTGAGCTTCAGAATCAATTACCAAATGATTTAGCTTCTATATTTGCTTCAAGGCCGTTTTAAGACCACGTCTGTGTTTTTTTTTGTTTGTTTATTTTCCTTGAAGCTCATTTCTAGTCACCTAATATCAATGTAGACAATATATGTTAGCTAGATTGATGATAATTCCTACTATTTATAAAATCTTGTATTTCTAAGATGCTTTGGCAGAAACAAAAACCTAGAAAAAATTTCAGCTAAACCGTATTTACTAAATGCAATTTGGTTTTGTTGGTTTTGTTTTATTCCTTTTTTTTTTTTTTTTGAGACAGGGTCTCACCCTCTCACTCTGTCGCCCAGTCTGGAGTCCAGCTTACTGCAGCATGGACCTCCTGGGCTCAAGTGGTCTTCTCACCTCATCCTCCTGAGTAGCTGGGACTAAAAGTGTATGCCACCCTGCCTGGCTAGTTTTTTAATTTTTTAAATTTTTATTTATTTATTTTTTTGAGACGGAGTCTTGCTCTGTCACCAGGCTGGAGTGCAGTGGCACAGCCTCGGCTCACTACAACCTCCGCCTCCTGGGTTCAAGCGATTATTCCGCCTCAGCCTCCCGAGTAGCTGGGACTACAGGTGCGTGCGTGCCACCACACCCGGCTAATTTTTTGTATTTTTAGTAGAGACGGGGTTTCACCATGTTGGCCAGAATGGTCTAGATCTCTTGACCTCGTGATCTGCCCGCCTTGGCCTCCCAAAGTGCTGGGATTGCAGGCGTGAGCTACCATGCTTGGCCACTAAATTCTATTTGGATCTGTTTAATATTGCCCTTTGATTCATTAAACATAGCATCTCTCACAGGCCACCTAGTACCCTGGAATTCGTTTTAAGGTTCTTTTGGAGCAGATCCTCTTTTGAATATCGTTGCTAAGAGATTATGACACTTGTAGTTTTTGGGTGCTGAGATTTAAGCCCATCTCAGTTTTAAAAGATAATACCTACATTAGATAATAGCAATGTTGATGAATTAGATTATAATTCTCTCCAATCTAAATTTTCTTCTTTCTTCATCTGCAGATAAGTGGCAGTCAAATAGGGAAGAAATGCTTTTGTAAATATCTGCTCAATGCCATCCTTAAAACCTTCTATCCGCTGACCAGCCAGTATAAGCAAGGACCAATACCTTAATATTTCTAGAAATTGGTCTTGAATATGCACCATGATATTTGGATTAAATTTTATCTAGTAAATCTAAGTTTTGTTATGTTTCTGTGTTTATGTTTTCCAAAATTTTGATTGTACTACCAAGAAAGTAGTTACTAAAATGTTAAAGCTGCCTTCCATTCTTAATCTCTTCTGATGAAGGAAATTAAGAAAAGCAGCCCATTTGGAAGTACATAGGGAAGGAGATGGTTCTAGTACCACAGATAACACACAAGAGGGAGCAATTCAGAGCCACGGTACAAGCACCTCTCACAGCGTTGGCGCTGTCTTCAGAGATCTCTGGCATGCTGCCTTCTTTTTATCAGGGTTTGTATTTATTTAAGGCTTTATATGGCATAGAGATGCACTATCCCTTTTCTGACACTTCAGTCTCAGGTAATGAATATTAATTACTTTAAATATGACAGCCTCATGGATTTTGTTTTGATAAATTATAATAATATAGATAAAGGAAAAATAGACACCACAAAGTTTTTTGGGGTCATGTATAAATACATCTATATGAGAATGAATATACCAAAGTACATTTAGTTAGGATTTCCTTTTTTTTTTTTTTTTTTTTAATTTTTATTTGGACAGTCTGGCTCTGTTACCCAGGCTAGAGTGCAGTGGCACGATCTTGGCTTACTACAACCTCTGCCTCCCTGATTCGAGTGATTCTCCTGCTTTAGCCTCCTAAGTAGCTGGGATTGCAGGTGCGTGCTACCACACCCCGCTAATTTTTTGTGTTTTTAGTAGAGATGGGGTTTCACCATGTTGGCTAGGCTAGTGTGAACTTCTGACCTCAAGTGATCCACCCACCTCGGCCTCCCAAAGTACTGGGATTAAAGGCTTGAACCAATATACTCAGCCAGGGTTTTTTCATTTTGGTTTCTTTTATATTTCTCAAATACTATTTTACTTCTGTTAATTGGTTAATTTATTTTTATCACCATTTTGGGTCAAAATTGACTGTATTAAAATGTCTTGTGAATTGTATAATTTTTTTCTTCTAAGTTCTTGCCTCAATTATCCAAAATTATCTGAAATAAAACATAGGCATTGTTATTTAAGTGAATAAAATATATATTATAGTATGTAATTCTACAGTGTACCATGTGCATTTTGAACTATACAAAAATGATTTTTTTGTATGGTTGTACCATCGATGAAGACTCGCCCAATAGGAAAATATAATTACAGCAAACAAAAAAATTTAAACCTAACTCAAGCTTGTATTATTATTATTTTGAATATTTAATTCAAAACATTTAAGGGTTATATTACTAGTTTATATATACCTATAATAAATTTGAAAAAAGATAAAAAGCTGTGGTGAAATTTTGAATATAACTGATGAAAGGCACTAAATTAATCAAGAAAAGGGATACTGCAAATAACTATTCTGTCACTTTGTTAACTCCTTCACTAATACCATATTTCATGAATTTGTGGTTGTGCTCTTAGGATAAAGTTTATCATGCATTATAGAACTAAGCAATTATATCCTGGGCATATTTTCATTGATTGTAATTTTGGGGAAAGTTTTCCAGATTTTAATAGTTTACAGTAACATGGCAGTAGTTAAGTGGAAACCCTTTCTATTCCAGTCACCTATTCTTCCTCCAGAGACAGTAAGTTTTGTTTTTGCTTTTTAACTTGGGTTGAATTCTGTCTATTACTCTCTTTAGTGTTTGTTTGTTTTTTTTAAATTTTTACCCATAATAATATATAGCTCTCCTTTCTAACATTGATATGCAGTAATTTAGTCACTGCAAAGTCAGTTTCTTGAACATTTTCCAGATAAGTAGTTATAAATAGCATAATGGATATATTTCACTTTTTGGGAACCATTCGTTTGTTTTGGTCATCCACAACTGATATTATGTGTAGTGTTCAGAGTCCCCCTAAAACTAGTAGATTGATACCTTTGGAAGTTTACCATATTTGTCTCATCAAATGAGATCAAGACTTAAATATTCCTACTATTGGGCAGCAGCATGACCATGATCATGGCTGCCATTACAGTGGTTAATTCACTCTGGACTTATTCTATTTAATCATGACAGCTGTACATCTATATATTTTAAAAGACGTGCTGTGTTTATCTATCATTTTGGGGCTGGTTTGCCAGCATATGAATGAGACTTAAAAATAATAGGTACAAGAAGACCTTAAGAGAAATGTTAATTTTAGAAGTCGTAGGCTGAGTTCAGAGATCTTAATGGTATTTTCTTTTTTCAGGCTTTGTTAAGTCAGGAAGGGCTTAAACTGAAATATCAGCTAAGACTTAACAAAATTGTTTCTGGTGATAAATTGAAAAGCTGGATACTTCCATTAAGTTATCTCTGTTAACATAACTGATAGGAAAATACTAATAACCACACAGATATCTAAGCTTTGTGTATGGTGTCTTGATGGTTTTCGAGATTTTAGAATGAGAACCACTATTATATATATATAAAACCTATCTTACTGCACACTGAGAGAGCTGCTGTATTATTTTTTATTTTATTTATTTATTTATTTTTTTGCGACAGGGCCTCACTCCTGTAGTCCAGGCTGGAGTGCAGTGGCGTGATCATGGCTCACTGAAGCCTCGACCTCCCAGGCTCAGGTGATTCTCCTACCTCAGACTCTCAAGTATCTGAGACTACAGGCATGTGCCACAACACCCAGCTAAGAGAACCACTGTTTTAAAATCCTGTATTTATAAGTTGGAAAGATGCTGTTTGTCATCTCCAAGTACATTTTATTCTTAAGATAAAACTATTCTTTTTGAAACAAGACACAGTATTTCTCATTTGAAAAATTAAACCTTTTTAAACGTCAGAAAACAAAGTCTAAGAAAATACCAATTTAAAAAGATATAGAGGGCGGCCATGGTAGCTCATGCCTGTAATTTCAGCACTTTGGGAGGCCGAGGCCAGTGGATAACCTGAGGTCAGGAGTTCGAGACCAGTCTGACCAACATGGTGAAATCCCATCTCTGCTAAAAATACGAAAATTAGCCAGGCATGGTAGCAGGTGCCTATAATCCCAGAGAGACTAAGGCAGGAGAATTGCTTGAACCCAGAAGGTAGAGATAGCAGTGAGCCAAGATTGTGCCACTCCATTCCAGCCTGGGCAACAGAGCAAGACTCCATCTCAAAAAAAAAAATAAATAAAAGATAGAAATCAGTTATATTTCTTAAGGATTTATTACTTGAATTTCAATGAATTGTTATTTTAGTTTAATTATAGTTTCTACTAAAGAGATTGAATAGGATGAATTACATCTTGATTCTGTATCGTTCAGCATAGTACTTACTTAAGAAATCACATGGATCCTAAGTTTTCTTTCATGTCCTCTAAGATTCATTTCACCATCCCAGTATCACTGAAAAACAGCAAACAGGAATTACGTTCTTATTTTGAGTAGAGAAAGTAATTTATGTAAATTGATCTGGTGAATTAAAGACAGAATAAAACCAGATCACATGTTAACTAATAGGCCTGAGTGACTTACCTTTAAGTTTACTGTCACATTTAGCCTTAGTATTTATTGTTTTTAACACTAAAGTGAAAGTTAAAGATTTAATAAAGCCAGGAGCGGTGGCGTACACCTGTAATCTCAACACTTTGGGAGGTCAAGGTGGGAGAAATCGCTTGAGCCCACAAGTTTGAGACCAGCCTGGGCAATAGTGAAAGCGCATCTCTACGAAAAAATAAACAAAATTAGCCAGGCATGGTGGCATGTGCCTGTAGTCCCAGCTACTTGGGAGGCTAAGGTGGGAGCACGTTGAGGCTGCAGTGAGCTGAGATCGTGCCACTGCACTCTAGCTTGGGTGACAGAGCAAGACCCTGTCTCAAAAAAAAATTAATAAATTCATTTTCTTCACAGAATGGAGTATACTACAGAATGTAAGTTAACGTGATATAAAGTTCCACCAGAAAATTTTGGTACAAGGATTAAAATTTGGCTTTTACTGACTTGTGATTTAAGTAGTTTGGTCATTTAAACCATAAACTGGGTGATGTTCTATTGCCTGTCTTCCACATACAAGGATGGAGGGGATTTACATACCAATATATACTAGATTTTAAAGAATACCTTATGGCCACAACTAGATATGTCATTAATATGTTAGGTCACAGTAGTTTGGAGTTGGACTGGTCTTAGAAGATTACAGGTACCACAAATGAACCTAATCTTGTGGGTTTCTTTCAAACTTATGTGTTATAGTGGGCACCCAGGAAATATGGGGGCCCAAAGGTCTTTGAAGGGCTGTTAGCATGTAACCAAGGTGTATGCATAGCTCCAGATAGTAGTGATAATAATATGGAGACTTTTGTATCTTTTTCATATTTTTGAGATTTTATACACTCTGCTTCTCCACTATCCACTTTTTCTCTCCCTTGATTCCTAGGCTTGTGGAAGTGAGAGCCAGACTAGAAATTTCATACCATGTTCTAGAATAACAGTTATCTGCTACTGTTAACTTTCTCCCCAGCGACTCTCTTATGCCCTTTAATACCGCAAGCCTTTTGTCTAATTATATACCTCTGAATATTTTTGGGATTATCAGCAAACACTTCCAACCTTGATTGTTTTATGGCAATACAGAATACCATGTGGTTTCTTGATTATCTAACCAGGTTTTTAATATCTTTGAAACAATAGCTTTGAGATTTTATAAACTAGCAGGTCCTTTAAAAGTTGTGTTATCTTTTTGAGTTTTTTTCAATGTGAAAGATACATTCAGTTTTTCTGTTTATGTAGATTATACATTTATTTATATTTTTTGGAAAAAACCAAAATCATCTCACAAAGAAACTGATTTTCCTGCATGTATTTCTAAATGTCATTTCCTCCCAAGATTAGTTTTGACATAGAATTAACCACTCCTTGAATGTGAAGCATAATACTTTAAAGAAAATTCTGCACAGGCCATGCCATCAAAAGATTACAGTGGTAGACTGCTTATAAAACTATAAGCCTTGTACATTGTTTCATTTCAAATCTTTTCTGTTTTCTATTAAAAATCCAATGCAGGAAATACTGATGGCTTGTTTTTATTTATTTATTTTTTTTTTTTGGACAGCGTCTTACTCTGTCCCAGGCTAGAGTGCAGTGGCACTATTCATGGCTCACTGCAGCCTCTACCTCCTGGGCTCAGGTGATTCCCCCACCTCAGCCTCCCAAGTAGCTGGGATTACAGGCATATGCCACCATGCCCAGATAGTTTTTTTTGTTTTTTTTTTTGCATTTTTAGTAGAGACAAGTAGAACATGTTGCCCCAGGCTGGTCTTGAACTCTTGGGCGCAAGCAATATGCCTCCCAAAGTGCTGAGATTCTTGTTAGTAAAGAAATACCTAGGTTGGGCGCAGTGACTCATGAGTTCCTATCCTAACCCAGGCCTTGAGTCACATGCTGGGAATACAGTGCTGAAGCTCATAAACTAGTGGAGGAAAGTCACTTATAGTCCACTAAAATACAATGCTGCAAATGCAAACAAAATATCTTAGGAGCACAAAGGAGTGTACAATGATCTCTGCCAAGGAGAGTCAGGAAGGCTTCACATTTCAGTTGGGTCTTGGAGTAAATTTTAATAAGGAGCTGGATATGCAGTGTTTTTATGAGAAGAATAGTTCTCAGAAATCTGATAAGATCATTGCTATATCATTTTTCTGAATAGAAACTAAGCTAAACTTGAGGTGGGAATAGGAGAGTGAGCAACTAAGACTTGAGGAGGGCGGCAGCCTTATGATGGTTCACTGACTGGGTGAATGGCTAAGTCTGGATTGCTGGGCCTTCTTCGAGGTCCTTCCCCCTCCACCTGGAAAGATATTCCTAGGAAAAGCTCCTAGTTGCTTTTACAAGCTTTTTTAACACTCAGGACAGAATTAAATCTGAGGTTTTTTTTTTTTTTTTTTTCTCAGAGAATCATGGAAAAATAGAGTCAGAAAAGATACTGAAAATCACAGTTTAGTTGTTTCTAACATCCCTCAGAATTTTGGGGATTCTCAAAGTGGCAAATGAAAATCTGTAATCAATTTACAATATTCTGAAAAATGTACCAGAAATTTGATGTTTTCTGGTAGTATTAAATGACAGCTTTCCTTGATTTGTGCTAGAATTATATCAGATCTGTATTAAGCTGAGGTTCTAAATGAGCTGTCTTCTAAATATAAACTGTTTTCTCTTTATTTTTATGCTCAATTTGGTACACAGCTTTTCAAAAGCTAGGAGTAAGGTCATGGTCAAATCAATAAAATTACTACAATATTTGCAGTTTACAAAATAACATTTTCACTTATTTCATCTTAATTTATTTCTCATAACACTGTAATCACTTAATAACAGCAGAAGTTGGAGGCCTCCATTCTCTTTTCAATTGCTCCGAGCTTCTAGGTTTTGTCCTCGCCTAGGCTGTTGTCAAGGGCACACTGCATTTGTAGGAAATACTGCTTCTATCACAGAATAAATAAAACCAGTATAGAGCTGTATGTCTCCTGTTTTCTTTTATTATTATTATACTTTAAGTGCTGAGGTACGTGTGGAGAACATGCGGGTTTATTACACATGCCATGGTGGTTTGCTGCACCCATCAACCTGTTATGTACATTAGGTATTTCTCCTAATGCTGTCCCTTCCCTGTATCTATGTGTTCTCATTGTTCAACTCCTACTTATGAGTGAGAACATGTGGTGTTTGGTTTTCTGTTCTTGCGTTGGTTTGCTGAGAATGATGGTTTCCAGCTTCATCCATGTCCCTGTAAAGGACATGAACTCATCCTTTTTTATGGCTGCATAGTGTTCCATGGTGTGTATGTACCACATTTTCTTTATCTAGTTTATCATTGATGGGCATTTGGGTTGCTTCCAAGTCTTTGCTATTGTGAACAGTGCTGCAATGAACATATGTGTGCATGTTATAGTCGAATGATTTATAATCCTTTGGGTATATGCCCAGTAATGGGATTGCTGGGTCAAATGGTATTTCTGGTTCTAGATCCTTGAAGAATCACCACAATGCCTTTCACAATGGTTGACCTAATTTACAGTCCCACCAACAGTGTAAAAGCATTCGATTCTAACTGGCGTGAGATGGTATCTCGTTGTGGTTTTGATTTGCATTTCTCTCATGACCAGTGATGAGCTTTTTTTCATATGTTTGTTGGCCGCATAAATGTTGTCTTTTGATAAGTGTCTGTTCATATCCTTCGAGGAGAACTCTTCAAGGAGAATTACAAACCACTGCTCAAAGAAATAAGAGAGGACACTAACAAATGGAAAAACATTCCATGCTAAATGGATAGGAAGAATCAATATCGTGAAAGTGCCCATACTGCCCAAAGTAATTTAAAGATTCAACACTATCCCCATCAAGCTACCATTGACTTTCTTCACAGAATTAGAAGAAACTACTTTTAAATTTCATATGGAACCAAAAAAAGAGCCTGTATAGCTAAGACAATCCTAAGCAGAAAGAACAAAGCCGGAGGCATCATGCTACCTGACTGCAGCCTATACTACAAGGCTACAGTAACCAAAACAGCATGGTACTGGTACCAAAATAGATATATAGACTAATGGAACAGAACAGAGGCCTCAGAAATAACACCACACAAATCTACACCATCTGATCTTTGACAGACCTGACAAAAACAAGCTATGGAGAAAGGATTCCCCATTTAATAAATGCTGTTGGGAAAGTTTCCTATTTAATAAATGGTGTTGGGAAAAGCCATATGCAGAAAACTGAAACTGGACCTCTTCCTTATGCCTTATACAAAAATTAACTCAATATGGATTAAAGACTTAAATGTAAGACCTAAAACCATAAAAACCGTAGAAGAAAACCTAGGCAATACTATTCAGGACATAGGCATGGGCAAAGACTTCATGACTAAAACACCAAAAGCAATGGCAACAAAAGCCAAAATTGACACATGGGACCTAATTAAACTAAAGAGTGTCGCACAACAAAAGAAACTAGCATCAGAGTGAGCAGGAAACCTATAGAATGGCTGTTGGTGGGAGTGTAAATTAGTTCAACCATTGTGGAAGACAGTGTGGCGATTCCTCAAGGACCTAGAAATAGAAATTCCATTTGACCCAGCAATCCCATTACTGGGTATATATCCAAGGGATTACAAATCGTTCTACTATAAGGACACGTGCACACGAATGTTCATTGCAGCACTGTTTACAATAGCGAAGACCTGGAACCAACCCAAATGCCCATCGATGATAGACTGGACAGGGAAAATGTGGCACATATACACCATGGAATAGTATACAGCCATCAAAAACGATGAGTTCGTGTCCTTTGTAGGGACATGGATGAACCTGGAAATCATCATTCTCAGCAAACCGACAGAAGAGCAGAAGATCAAACACCGCTTGTTCTCACTCACAGGCGGGTGTTGAACAATAGGAACACATGGACACAGGGAGGGGAGCACTACACACTGGGGTCAGTTGGGGGGAAATAGGGGAGGGACGGTGGGGGGTGGGGAGCTGGGGAGAGATAGCAAGGGGAGAAATGCCAGATGTAGGTGATGGGGAGGAAGGCAGCAAATCACACTGCCATGTGTGTACCTGTGCAACAATTTTGCATGTTCTTCACATGAACCCCAAAACCTAAAATGCAATAAAATAAATGGGGGGGGGGAAAAAGAAAATTTTTGCAATCTCTCCATCTGACAAAAGGCTAATATCCAGAATTTACAAAGAACTTAAACAAATTTACAAGAAAAAAAATAACCCCATCAAAAAGTAGGCAAAGGATATGAACAGACACCTCTCCCATGTTCAAGATACTACTAGCCTTGCTGTCCAGGTGCCTATGATTTGTGGTGTTTGGGTTGATCTAAGAAAATAGCATTAACTCTGGTTTTATGAAATGAATATTATATACAGGAATTGTAAGTGTCAGAAGGTTGACTTGTGTATTTATGTGTGGATACTAAAAAGTATGGTTTCTTCCTATATGATAATACTTTACTTCCTAATACTAGCTTCTTTCTGCTTTCCATTTTTGGTGAGGAATGGTCATTTCAGTATATATGTTTATTTTCAAATCAGAATGCTGTTTATCTTGCATTCAGTTTATTTTTGTGCATGTTTTAAAGTTGACTGAAAAAGAATTAACTTCCTTTTTAACAATGTAAGTAGAATTTTACAATATTTGTTTTTTAAATAAATCTCTCAGCCCTGCTGCCTTTACTATATTTTTATTCCCTAAAACAAGGCAACAGGAGGAATTACTTAAACATTTAAGTCTCGGTAACCTGTGTTCCTTTTGCGAAGTTAATTTTGTTAATACTATCCTTTGAGGTTGTTACTTTTGTGTATTAATGCCAATATGAATCATAGCAATCAGTAGTAAAACTAAACCTGACCTGGAGTGGCCAGTTTTTGACCCTCTTTACTTGCAATAATTGGAAGTTATCTCTCTTACCATTTATATTCCATCCTGGGAGACAGATCGAGACCTTGTCTGTCTCTCTTGAAAACAAAACAAAACAAACAAAACCACAGTTGTTTCTTGGTATCTATGGGGGATTGGTTCTGGGATATCCCCACGCCTCACCACCCCAACCCCTCCAGGATACCAACCTCTGAGGATGCTCAAGTCTTGTGTATAAATGGCATAGTATTTGCATATAACCTACGCATATCCTCTCTTTACTTTAAATCCTCTTTTAATACCTAATAACAGTATAAAGGTTATGTAAATCATTATTGTACTGTATTCCTTAGGGAATAATGACAAGAAAATGATGTCTATGCATGTTCAATACAGATGCAAGCATAGTAAGCCTAACTACATTTTCAATTTGAGATTAGTTGAATCTACAGATATGGAACCTGTGGATATGGAGGCCTGGCCATGACCCACTTCTTATCCTGCTTTCACCTTCTAGTTTTAGCATCTGTAGATTATTCTTGCCCTAATTATTATTATTCCCAAGTGGTTATTTTTCTAACTCCGTCATTCCTTCTACATTTATTATTTGGCATTATACTTTAAGGAGAAGTTTTCCTTTATTTGTTTATTTACTCATAGATTTCTATTTTGTTAAATTTTTTGCTGTCATTATTTATTTTAATGATCAGATTGACCTAATTTTGGCCATGGAACCCCTTTGAGCAATTACCTTGCTTTCTGACATGTCTGTGTCAGTCTTTGAGCATTTCCTTACTTTCTGGCAAAACACAATGTTTTGGGTTCCTATTTCCTCTGTCCCAGCCTGGAATCAGCTATTTTTTTTAAGGAGAGCAGTATATACAAACCAAAATCTGAGTTCAAGATGTGCTTGTTGTGATTGGGGTGGTGGTAATCCCAGGCCTTTTCAGTGAGCAGAGCTAGAAAATGTGTATTTGGCCCTTTAGAGTTATATTTATTTCTTTTATTTATTTATTTATTGACTACTGTACTATTGTTTATTCCTAAAATTCAGTACATACTAGTTCAACCTAATGGCCAGGGACATTGGAAACTTTCAATATTTATGTATTGTTACATTCAGAAATACCAGAAATATTTTCTAATGATCAACTTGTTTAATAAATCCTATTCTTTCTTCATAAGGTTAATAATATTGTCATAAATACAGGCACATTTATGCTTTCTAAAGCACTTTCACATCTACTGTCATATTTGATCTGTTTATAAACATTGTCGAGGAATCAAAGTAGGTAGGCTACCCCATTTCACAGTTAAAGAATACAAAAATATTTATGTGACAGTATATTACTGTCTCATATACTATTAATAGACACAAGATCTTCAATTCTTAATATCATGATGGTTATACTTATTTTTCTAAAAGGTGTGACAGCCTTTTATAAATCTGCTTAAAATAATATTACCGGGGCTAGGCATGGTGGCTCAAACCTCTTTTTTTTTTTTTTTTTTTCCAAGATGGAGTTTCGCTCTTGTTGCCCAGGCTGGAGTGCAATGGCACGATCTCGGCTCACCGCAACCTCCGCCTCCTGGGTTCAGGCAATTCTCCTGCCTCAGCCTCCTGAGCAGCTGGGATTACAGGCATGCGCCACCATGCCCAGCTGATTTTTTGTATTTTTAGTAGAGACGGAGTTTCACTATGTTGACCAGGATGGTCTCGATCTCTTGACCTTGTGATCCACCCGCCTCGGCCTCCCAAAGTGCTGGGATTACAGGCGTGAGCCACCGCGCCCGGCTGGTGGCTCAAATCTCTAATCTCAGAAATTTGGGATGCTGAGGCAGGAGGATTATTTGAGGCCAAGAGTTTGAGGTCAGCCTGAGCAACATAATGATACCCTATCTCTAAAATTAGCTCAGTGTGGTGGCACACACCTGTCATCCCAGATCAAGAGACTGAGGTGGGCAGATGTCTTGAGCCCTGGAGTTGAGGTTAAGGTGAGCTGTCATTTAAAAAAAAAAACAAAGTAATATTACTGTGTCAATCAGTGCATTTTTCATGGTAAAAATGCAGAATAGTATTTAAAGATTTCAGAATTTTGTTACCTTTTATATTTCTACATATTCACCTTAAAGTTTCTTTTTATGTAATAGTTTGGCCACCTTATAATTTACCTGGCCAGATGACAATTCTGTATGTAACTGAGCTTTTTCTAACCAATATTTGCACCATAATTAAAGCCTCACTTCTGCATATAAATGAAAATGTAAATAATTATTTTATAAATGTGATACAAAAATAGGAACTTTTCAAAGATTTGTTATTCTCAGATTTGTTCATGTTTTCTAATTCTATTTATATTTGGTGCAAAAAAGAAATCTACCCCAAAATTAACACTGACATCTTTCTGGTTGCCATAGTGGTGATAATGACTTACAGTAGGGTATATTATCAACAGAAAATAAGAGAAAGCAGCAAGAAAGGAGGAAAATATAAAAATGAATGTTTTTATCTTTTCTTATTTTTTGTTTTACTTATTTTTTATTTTTTAATTGCATTTTAGGTTTTGGGGTACATGTGAAGAACATGCAAGATTGTTGCATAGGTACACACATGGCAGTGTGATTTGCTGCCTTTCTCCCCATCACCTATGTCTGGCATTTCTTCCCATGCTATCTCTCCCTAACTCCCCACCCCTCACTGTCCCTCCCCTACTTCTGCCCGACAGACCCCAGTGTGCGATGCTCCCCTCCCTGTGTCCATGTGTTCTCATTGTTCAACACCCATCTGTGAGTGAGAACATGCAGTGTTTGATTTTCTGTTCTTGTGTCAGTTTGCTGAGAACGATGGTTTCCAGGTTCATCCATGTCCCTACAAAGGACACGAACTCATCGTTTTTGATGGCTGCATAATATTCCATGGTGTATATGTGCCACATTTTCCCTGTCCAGTCTATCATCGATGGGCATTTGGGTTGGTTTCAGGTCTTCGCTATTGTAAACAGTGCTGCAATGAACATTCGTGTGCACGTGTCCTTATAGTAGAACGATTTGTAATCCTTTGGATATATACCCAGTAATGGGATTGCTGGGTCAAATGGAATTTCTATTTCTAGGTCCTTGAGGAATCGCCACACTGTCTTCCACAATGGTTGAACTAATTTACACTCCCACCAACAGTGTAAAAGTGTTCCTATTTCTCCACATCCTCTCCAGCATCTGTTGTCTCCAGATTTTTTAATGATCACCATTCTAACTGGCATGAGATGGTATCTCAATGTAGTTTTGATTTGTATTTCTCTAATGACCAGTGATGATGAGCATTTTTTCATATGTTTGTTGGCCTCAGGTATGTCTTCTTTTGTAAAGTGTCTGTTCATATCCTTCACCCACTTTTGAATGCGCTTGTTTTTTTTTTTTTCTTGTAAATCTGTTTTAGTTCTTTGTAAATTCTGGATATCATCCCTTTGTCAGATGGGTAGACTGCAAAAATTTTTTCCCATTCTGTTGGTTGCCAATTCACTCTAATGACTGTTTCTTTTGCCGTACAGAAGCTATGGAGTTTGATTAGGTCCCATTTGTCTATTTTGGCTTTTGTTGCCAATGCTTTTAGTGTTTGGTCATGAAGTCCTTTACTTCATGTCAAGGACTATGTCCTGAATGGTTTTGCCTAGATTTTCTTCTAGGGTTTTTATGGTGTTAGGTCTTCTGTTTAAGTGTTTAATCCATCTGGAGTTAATTTTAGTGTAAGGTGTCAGGAAGGGATCCAGTTTCTGCTTTCTGCACATGGCTAGCCAGTTTTCCCAACACCATTTATTAAACAGGGAATCCTTTCCCCATTGCTTGTTTTTGTGAGGCTTGTCAAAGATTGGATGGTTGTAGATGTGTTGTGTTGCCTTCAAGGCCTGTGTTCTCTTCTCTTCTGTTCTGTTCTGTTCCATTGGTCTATATCTCTGTTTTGGTACCAGTACCATGCTGTTTTTATTACTGTAGCCTTGTAGTATTGTTTGAAGTCCAGTAGTGTGATGCTTTCCGCTTTGTTCTTTTTGCTTAGAATTGACTTGGCTATGTGGTCTCTCTTTTGGTTCTATATGAAGTTTAAGGTGGTTTTTTCCAGTTCTGTGAAGAAGGTCATTGGTAACTTGTTGGGGATAGCGTTGAATCTATAAATTACTTTGTGCAGTATGGCCATTTTCACGATATTGATTCTTCCTAACCATGAACATGGAATGTTTCTCCATCTGTTTGTGTCCTCTCTTATTTCATTGGGCAGTGGTTTGTAGTTCTCCTTGAAGACGTCTTTTACGTTCCTTGTTAGTTGTATTCCTAGGTATTTTATTCTCTTTGTAGCAATTGTGAATGGCAGTTCATTCTTGATTTGGCTCTCTTTAAGTCTGTTATTGTTGTATAGGAATGCTTGTGATTTTTGCACATTGATTTTGTATCCTGAGACTTTGCTGAAGTTGCTTATCAGTTTCAGGAGATTTGGTCTTGTAAATACACAGTCATGTCGTCTGCAAATAGAGACAGTTTGACTTCCTCCTTTCCTATTTGAATACCCTTTATTTCTTTTTCTCGCCTGATTGCTCTGGCTAGAACTTCCAATACTGTATTGAATAGGAGTGGTGAGAGAGGGCATCCTTGTCTAGTGCCAGCTTTCAAAGGGAATGTTTCCAGTTTTTGCCCATTCAGTATGATATTGGCTGTTGGCTTGTCGTAAATAGCTTTTACTATTTTGAGATAAATTCCGTCAATACCTAGCTTGTTGAGGGTTTTTAGCATAAAGGGCTGTTGAATTTTGTCAAAGGCCTTCTCTGCATCAGTTGAGATAATCATGTGGTTTTTGTCTTCGGTTCTGTTTATGTGGTGAATTATGTTTATAGACTTGTGTATGTTGAACCAGCCCTGCATCCCCGGGATGAAGCCTACTTGATCATGGTGGATAAGCTTTTTGATGTGCTGTTGCAATCGGTTTGCCAGTATTTTATTGAAGATTTTTGCATCTGTGTTCATCATGGGTGTTGGCCTGACGTTTTCTTTTCTTGCTGAGTCTCTGCCAGGTTTTGGTATCTGGATGATGTTAGTCTCATAAAGTGATTTGGGAAGGATTCCCTCTTTTTTGATTGTTTGGAATAGTTTCAGAAGGAATGGTACCAGCTCCTCTTTGTATGTCTGGTAGAATTTGGCTGTGAACCCATCTGGACCTGGGCTTTTTTTTGGGTGGTAGGCTCTTAATTGCTACCTCAACTTCTGCCCTTGTTATTGGTCTATTCAGGGTTTTGACTTCTTCCTGGTTTAGGCTTGGGAGGAGGCAAGTGTCCAGGAATTTATCCATTTCTTCCAGGTTTACTATTTTATGTGCATAGAGTTGCTTGTAATAATCTCTGATTATGGCTTGTATTTCTGTGGAATCTGTGGTGATATCCCCTTTATCGTTTTTTATTACATCTTTTTGATTATTCTCTCTCTCTTTTTTTTTTTTTAATTAATCTGGCTAGTGGTCTATTTTGTTGATCTTTTCGAAAAACCAGCTCCTGGATTTATTGATTTTTTTGAAGGTTTTTTTTTTGTTTGTTTCTCTATCTCCTTCACTTCTGCTCTTAGTTATTTCTTGTCTTCTGCTAGGTTTTCAGTTTTTTTGATCTTGCTTCTCTAGCTCTTTCAATTTTGACGATAAGGTGTCAATTTTAGATCTCTCCTGGCTTCTCATCTGGGCATTTTTTGCTATATATTTTCCTCTAGAGACTGCTTTAAATGTGTCCCAGAGATTCTGGTATGTTGTGTCTTCATTCTCGTTGGTTTCAAAAAACATCTTTATTTCTGCCTTCATTTTGTTGTTTATCCAGTCAACATTCAAGAGCCAGTTGTTCAGTTTCCATGAAGCTGTGTGGCTCTGAGTTAGTTTCTGCATTCTGAGTTCTAACTTGATTGCACTGTGGTCTGAGAGACTGTTATGATTTCTGTTCTTTTGCATTTGCTGAGGAGTGATTTACTTCCAATTATCTGGTTAATTTTAGAGTAGGTGTGATGAAGTGCTGAGAAGAATGTATATTCTGTGGATTTGGGGTGGAGAATTCTGAATATGTCTATTAGGTTTGCTTGGTCCAGGTCTGAGTTCAAGTCCTGGATATCCTTGTTAATTTTCTGTCTCGTTGGTCTGTCTAATATTGACAATGGGGTGTTAAAGTCTCCCACTATTATTGTGTGGGAGTCTAAGTCTCTTTGTAAGTCATTAAGAACTTGCCTTATATATCTGGGTGTTCCTGTATTGGGTACCTGTATTAAACCATCAGTTAGCATTGATAGCTCCAATTCAAATAGTCCTGCAGGGTTCATTCTTTCTCTTTTCCTTTTTATATTTATATTTTTTTTCTATCAGTGAAAAAATTATTTAGCATTTTTCTTTCGCCACTACAGCTTAGTTTGCAGCTTACCTTCATATGGCTCATGAGAAGCACCAAATACCAACTACAGCTTAGTAAATTCCTGTTCTTGTCTCCTGAGAGTATTACATGAACTTTGAGGAGTTAGAGAGAGATAACCCAGAGAAGATTGGAAGGAAGCAGAGATAAGGATGGGAGGAAGTGGGAGATAGCTGAAAGGTATCATGTGGGATGAATGCTGCCAGTACTTTTTCCCCTCGTTTGACATAGTATTTACACTGCACTGTTAAGGAAAGAATACATTCTTCTTAGAAAAATGCTTAAAGTGATAGTTATTACAGACTCAAAGACCCTTTTTCTAGGCCCACCCTCTCCACCCTACCTCCACCTTTTTTATTTGACCCTGTAGAGTCTGGTTCATTTTACAAATTCCCAAAATTTCAGCCACTATTTCTCCTTTTGACTGCTGGCCTCCAGGCTCATGTTTTCAGCTGCCTACTAACATTTCTCAGTGTTGCATCTTTCTTCCTAAATTTTTCTTCTTGCATATACTGTCTGATTAATGGTTGTACCAACTTTTTCATCTTCTTTCACCTAATTTATCCCTCTTTTCCTCTCCCTTCTCAGCCCAATCTAATTTTCGTGAACCTTATATAAAAACCTTTCCAGTACATTCTCTCTTCCTTACCTTTGAGTTTCTGACATTTTCAGGGTATCAGGTAACTTAACTTCACTTGGTCTTTTTCCACATCTGCAAGGGAGTCTTGAAGAGAACAATTAATAACTAATGTTTCTATCAGTTTATTTCCCAGACAGAGAAAGTAACAAGTGTCCTCTTTAATTTTCAATTTTTTACCCATTTTCCTGTCTCCTATAATTCATGTTCCCCCCTCTCCCCATCCCCTTTCTCCCATGGTTTATTGTTCCCTTGGTCTCTCCATGCTTCTGAGGATCATACAGAAAGTAAAGGATCTGGAGATTTGGCCTTTCAGTCTTGCAACTCTGTGGAGATGTGCTCTGAATGACTAAAAAGCATTGGAGCTCTGTAGAACATATGGGAAATAATGGTCTTTCTGCCCTCTTTAGGAACCTTGCAGGAGAAGGACAGGAAGGAAAGGGGCCTGTTTACATAAGACAGAAACTTTCTAGGTTGATGAGTATGTTAAGAAACCCTAATAGGCAGTTTCCTGGACAGTGGGCAGTTTGAGATAGTATGGAGAATATAATTAACTTCATAGTCAGAAGGTTTGTACTCTAGTGCCAGCTTTGTTTTTAACTGGCTGCGTGACCTTAAATAAGTGACTTAGACTTCTTCTTGTTCCTTGTTTCCAAAATGAACATTTAGAATAATGTTCATTATTAAGGTCCTGCCTAGTTCTAAAATACAGATTTCAATCGAACTGAGTAACTTAGTGTTAAAACTAATGTGGGGTTTTTTGGTTTGTGTGCATTTTTTGGGATTGACCGAATTGAAGGCAATATACTAATTTTATTTTTCCTTACTTGTAAAACTGATACCTCTAACAAAAATCCAAGGGAATTTATTTAAATATAATTGCTTTAAAAATGTTTTATGATAGACTTAATCTGCATTGAGCACATTTTAATTTTGTGTGGGACTAATTTAATATTTTTACTAACCTTTTCCTTTGGATAACTGCTCTTTCATCCACTGTAGTCTTCGAAGAGGACTCCTCAAGTGTTTGCCTGTTAGTAAAAAACATCTTATTATTTCCCATGTTGTATTTTATATGTTGAAAAAAAATTTATTCTTATATATATCTTCAGTTCTAGCCCTTTAGATATTTATAAACTGCATGATTACCAATATCTTTTCCAGAGATTATTTCAGTGGGTGAAAGAGGTTATTTCTTTATTTTCTTTGTATTGTTCTTTTTCACTTCTTCATTATTTAGAAACTTATTTAAAATTTTCCTTTTTTTCCATATCTTTTGATATTACAAAAGATCTGTGTCTTCATTGTATATTAAAATGAGTCGTATATTAAAATGAATTTGTCAGAGATATTTGTGTATATATAGTAATGGTAAAGTATTTGGGGAAATTAAGAGTATTAAAATTAAGTTAAACCACAAATTGCAACTCAATCTGACAATCAGACCATTTTTTAAATAAAACTTCAAAATATATTATTAACCATAATAAAATGGGCAAAATTTTGATTCTAGATTTTGCTCAAAGACCAGATGATTTGCTAAGAATTTTTTGATAAGTTAAGGCATGTCTCCTAGAATTGCTATCTGTAAGATCTCAAAACCTTTAAAATAAGCTGAATAGGACATTAATTTACACGTTTATATCAGCTGTTAGATATATTTCTAAATTATTATACAAATAGGGTGGTCATTAAAATTCAGAGAAATAGCTATCTGATGTAATTATTAACAGATTATAATTTCTGTCATTTACCTATCCAAAATAAGCTAAGTCCAAACATTCTTCATATTTTTATTTTTAGATCAAAGAAAGCAAAGAATTCTATTGATAAATCAACTGAAACTGACAATGGCTATGTATCCCTTGATGGGAAAAAGACTGTTAAAAGCAGTGAAGATGGAATACAAAACCATGAACCTCAGTGTGAAACTATTCGACCAGAAGAAACAGCCTGGAACACAGGAACACTGAGGAATGGTCCTAGCAAAGTAAGTGTGATTTTTAAAATAACTAATTTTAAAAATTGTGTGATTTTATATTAGCTAATGTGAAGTGACTTAGATATGGTAGTTGCCCCTGAACTAAGTATTTACTCCAGAAATAATTCTGTGAGCCTTTATAACACTGATGAAACTGTAAATGAGATGAATTGTTGTGATTAAACTTGATTGACAGTATAATCTGACACCTTCTGAATTGATGGCTTTGATTTTTCCAAAACATTTTTTTTGAGACAATGTCTCACTGTGTCACCCAGGCTGGAGTGAGGTAGTGCAGTCTCAACTCACAGCATCCTCAACCTCCCAGGCATAAACGATCCTTCTGCCTTAGCCTCCTGAGTAGCTGGGACTATAGTCATGCGCCACCACACCCAGCTAATTTTTTTTTTTGTAGAGACAGGGCTTAGCCATGTTGCCCATGCTGGTCTCGAACTCCTGGAGTCAAGCTATCCACACACCTCAGCATTCCAAAGTTCTAGGCATGAGCCACTGTGACCAGCCCCAAAATGTGGAAAGCAGTTTATAATTTACAGTTGTTGTTTGTTAAGCGTTACTTTTTCTTTCCCTATTTCTGTGTGTGTAAGATTTGCATTAAGTGGAACATGTAAATTATTTAGAAGCCTGAACTAGAAAACCAGTTTTCCATTCATGTTCTCTATAAGAATATATCTTGGTTTTCCTGCATTCATTACCTATGGTGTTAACACATCTGTTTTGTTTTGTTTTTAATCTGGAAAAAATCTTACTGGTTACATATTTGTTAAAGAGAACAATTATTTCTTTACTTTTCTAAAATAGAGAGACTGTGGGTTTATTGTAACAAAGCAATGTGATGTCTTTGCTTCCCTGAATTTTTTTGGTGTAACAGTTTATTTTTTAGAAGCTGTTATAGTAAAAAATATATATAGAGAGAGTCAAAAGATGTTACTTCTGTTACATTTGGGAATGTGAGCATGAATATACTGTGTTGAGGAAAATAAAGAAAAGAGGGTTCTCTAATTTTGAGTAAAGTATATATGTGTTACTACTTGAATGTTCTTGTATTTTCAGTACCGGTAGCCACAGAACAGCATCGGCCTGCAATGAATATAGTCCCTTACTGATTTTAGATTTTTCCCAGCATTTAGCTCTGATAATGTGAGCCTCTCATCACTGTTATCATTCAGCAGATAAATTTTCAGTCATAAAGCTTTCAAACATGTTTTCAGGCGTATATTAATATTTCTTAGAAAGTTGTATGAGGAACATGAAAATATCAATAAAACTTATGCTCTAGAGTAAATTAATAATTTCTAAACTCTGGATATCTTTTACAAATTGGTATGTGTAGAATGTTGTCTGAAATGTGCACACATGCAGTTGCTATTTATTTCCTCTTGCCCCATAAACCATTATTAAATTAGTAGTAGATCTTATTGATGGCTTTTTCAGTTTGAAAAAATAGTATATGTTCTTTTACCTTCAATTAAGTGGTCTCTCTTCTGCTTTTCTCCTGTTTATATTTCTTTTTAATTTTTTTGTTTTTTGAGACATGGTCTCACTATATTGCTCAGGCTGGGGTTCAGTAATGCAGTTACAGCTCGCTGCAACCTAAAACTTCTGTGCTCAAGTAATTTCTAACCTCAGCCTCCTGAGTAGCTAGGACTATAGGTGTGCCCTGCTATGCCTGGCTGATTTTTTATTTTAAGAGATTGAGTCTCACTGTGTTGTCCAGGCTGGTCTAGAACCCCTGGCCTCAAACAACCCTCCCACCTCAGCCTCCCAAAGTGCTGGGATTACAGGCCTAAGACACTGTGTCTGGTATATTTCTTATTTTTGGAAGCTGTTTCAAATATTTTTTGAACAGAAATGTTACGGAATAATGTCTGACAAATGGCTATTGAAGTACTTTTAAAAGTAAAAATGCTTTAAAATTATGGTCACTGATTTAAGACTTCTTTTTAGAAAATCATGTTATACTAATTAGTTACTTTGTGGTACTTGAGGATATTTTGAAGTTGTATGTATAATGTAATTTCAAATTTCATAGTTTAAAAGCTAAAAGATCACTTAGAAATTACCTAAAATCCTCTTTGTGTACTCCCAACTTAGGATACCCAAAGGACAATAATGAATGTCTCGGATGAAGTCTCAAGTGAGGAAGGTCCTGAAACAGGATACCCATTACGTCGTCATATTGACAGGACTTCTGAAAGTGTTCTTCGGAATAGAAAGTCACACCATTATAAGAAACATTACCCTAATGAGGTATATACTTTGTCCTTAAGTATATATATACGTATCTGTTTTACATGTTACTAATTTATAACTTCTTTCAACAATTAAAAATTGTTGAAATAAATATTTCATATTATTATCAATATTTATTATTGTTTGATCTGGATTTATAAAATAGCAGTTTTAGGTTTATGTATTGCACATGTATTAATAGCCACATATTTGAGCTCATTTTGTATATTATCTTTGAAGACTCATACATTGTTTGTCGTTTGCTTTTAAAGAAGATCATTCAGGAGAGAGCATCTGCAAACTTCTATGTTCATCTTTTCCACAATTTGAAAGGCTTTCTACATTTGATCATAGCAAAGTTATTATTTTAAGTAATTTCCTTCATCTTGCTGTCACCAGTTATTGAATATCCCCATACTGCAAAATTCACTTTTTCTTTCTTTCCATTTTTCCTTATTAATTTTTAGTTTCTCTAAACCCTTTTCAACTAAATATCTCTTGAGCTTAAAATTTAAATAAAAAAGAATTTCATTCAATTGAATTTTCAGTTTCTGATCTAAGGGTAGAACATTTTGGCTTTAAAGCAAGTAAATTGCACTTTATGTCACTTTTTTGATAAACATAACCTTCTACTGTTAGTATCTTTTTCCTTTAAACTTGTAAAAAATCACGTTTTGCTTTGCTAGAATATGAATGCCTTCAGAGTATTAAGATTAGAAGAGTTACTATTCTTTGCACACTATTCTTTGTGATCATGTCTCTGGTTAATCTTTCTGGTGATTGTGGTTGTGTTTCTTTTCCCATTGGCTACCATTAGACAGACAGTAATGCCAATGTGTCTGTTTCATTGCCTCTTCACCCATGTCATCTGATGTACTGTCCCTTGTTCCTAAACCTTGTAAAATTCTTTCTTACTCTGTGTACTGTTAGAAGTCAGTTGGTGCTGGAAGGGAGCTGGAGGGCTGTTTGACCCCTCTTCTACAGAATAAATTGTTTGGCAGTAGAGGTATTTTTCTCACTCTATGATCTTTGCTCTTCTGGGTTTATAACTGTATTTTAAATGATGAGGGCTCTTGAAGGGCAGAATATTATTCTACCCACTAATGTTAACTTTGAAATTAAAAAGTTGCTTAAAATCTTTATTTCCAGCTAAGTAAGGCTGATAGTAAGCATTGGTTGGTTTACATCTTTTTTAATGATATAAGGAATTACATAAATATAAAATAAGGCTATATAATTCTTTATAAA